>NW_017189517.1:46072220-46373056 GCF_001704415.2 Capra hircus
CCTTTGTTTAAGAATTCTCACTATGAATCTGTCTGGCTATTGGTGCGCCCTAGAGGGCTTGGCTTCATAGTTTCATTCGAGGTCTTCATTGAGTTAGACCGAGTCGATCCGCCTGTCTATCAAGTTCTGGTTATTTTTTCTTGATGTTTTTAAAGTGTGTCTGTCTTTACTATATGATATGCCTCTGCGTGCTTCTCTATGGCGAACCCTGTATTTTGACGGATAGAGGCGCGCTGGTCGCCGAATTTACATGTGCGGCTGAGGATGCGTGACAGCAATGTGCTCTTCGCTGTGATTGAGGGAATATACGGGCAATTCTTGCTTCGTGACTGTGTCGTTGCCCCAGTACCTTTTAATGGAAGTTCAGCCTTAAAATCTCAATGTTCTGCTGTAAGTGGAGCCAATTGCGGCTGTGTTTCAATCCCTCTTCTTCTATCCAGTTGGTTAATCGTTGATTGCTTGGCTTTTTCCACCTTATGTCTCCTTCCCATGCATGAGGACTACCAGAGGCTGTTGGAAACTTCCCCTGATGTGAACTAGGGATAATTTTGGGGCCACTGCATACATGTCCAACACCTCCCTGCGTAGGGTAGGAAAATGGATTCTTGCTTCTGTTGGGCAAGTCCCTAGTTCCGCGAATCTGATAGCTCACCAAGGACAAGTTCCACTAGTGGTTCTTTGCTAGTCCCGACGCCCTCCACTGGCAGAATCTCTCGGTCAAACCACTCACAGGCTAAGCCTGGCGCTCGAGGCTCTCTGGTAGTTGGTCAGCCTGCCCTCCGTTATATTTCTATGTGGGCTTGTCCGTAGGATGGTGCCAAATTGCCCCTGGGCGAATGTTTGTTTTTTTATGCTAGCGTGCCAAGAGCTCTCTGTTTCCCCAGTCCTCTCCGTGTTGACCTTCCTAGGGGAGCAAAGCCCAATCCTCATGTCCAAGTCATCAACCCAACACCATAGCCATGCTCCTGCGTTCTAAGAGTTGCTGCACTCAAGTATAGCAGGACCAAGATTATCGTACCACAAAAACCTAACTTTACGCCAAGGTGGGCCACCAGGACTGAAAAAAGCCTAGATACCAGGTGTTTCTCCCTTCCAATGCACAAAGGTTCTTACTTGTAGGCGTCCAGTGTCCTTTCGGTCCTGTCGGTTGCATTTGAAGGTTTTGGTTTTCATTGCTCTCCAAGAAGCTTGTTTCCCCGGCAAGTTCTGTGTATGTAGCCAATTTAGTAATTTCCTCGAATTACTATCTTCAGATCCTCACGCACTAAAATATTGCCTTAACTAAGCTATGTGTGTCCACATAATCTGACGCCACATCAAATATAGCGCAGGTCCAAATGGAAAATGCTCTCAAGACGAGTTTCGGCCTACCCAGACTGCAGACACTCTCGAAATAGGTATAGACTCAGGATATTACTCAATACAACTTTCCCCAGATGTACATAGACCCTCAGGAATTAGAAGCAGCCAAGGGGGCCAAATGCCAAAAAGCGGGGCAATTCAAGATGGATTTCCAAAAAACACATTATTGGCCCACCATCCTTTGGATCAATAAGTTATATGGCAAAGCACAACTTCCAATGCAAATGAACTTAGAATGACCCGGGAAACAGAGATCAAATGGTGCCAACTCCTGCCTTTAGGTCAATCATTCTACGGAAAAAAGCAAGGACTTCTCTAGAAAGATCTAACTTCGCTTAAAACAACAAGAGCGTGTGAATATTATTACAACAAATGAATCCTAAAGGAGATAAGAATACCAGACGCACCACTTACCTGCCTCCTGAGAAATCTGTATGCAGGTCAAGAAGCAACAGTTAGAATTGAACATGGAACAACAGACTGGTTCAAATTGGGAAAGAGGTGTGTCAAAGCGTATATTGTCACCCTGTTTATTTAACTTCTGTGAGAGCCACACCATGCAAAATGCCAGGCTGGATGAATCAAAAACTGGAATCAAGATTGCCAGGATAAGTATCAATAACCTCAGATATGCAGATGACACACATCTTTATGACAGAAAGCAAAGAGGAACTAGAGAACTCTTGAAAATGAAAGGGGAGTGAAAAAGCTGACTAAAACTTAACAGTAAAAAAAAAAAAGATTGTGACATCCAGCCCTATCACTTCATGGCATATAGATGGGGAACAATGCAAACAGTGAAAGACTTTTTTGGGGGGGTGGGGGGGCTCCAAAATCACTGCGCGACAGTGACTGCCAGCCATGAAATTAAAAGACACTTACTCCTTGGAAGAAAAGATATGACAAACCTAAACAGCATATTAAAATGCAGAGACATTACTTTGCCAAGAAAGGTCCATATAGTCGAACCTATGGTTTTTGCCGGAGTCATGAATGGATGTGAGACTTGAACCATAAAGAAGGCTGAGCCCTAAAGAATTGACGCCTTTGAGTGGTGCTGGAGGAGAGACTCTTGAGAGTCTTGGACAGCAAGATCAAACTAGTCAATTCTAAAGAAAATCACCCTGAATATTCATTGGAAGGACTGATGCTGAGGCTGCAATACTTTGGCCACTTGATGTTAACTGACTCACTGGAAAAGACCCTGATGCTGGAAAGACAGAAGGCAGGAGGAGAAGGGGATGACAGAGGACGAGATGGTCGGATGGCATCACTGAGTCAATAGACATGAGTTTCAGCATGCTCTGGGAGATGGTGAAGGACAGGCAACCCTGGCATGCTGCAATCCATGGGGTCACAAAGAGTTGGACAAAACAGAACAGCTGAACAACAACAAAATTCTTTTTCATGCTATTTTCCATTATGGCTTATCAGAGGATATTGAATATAGTTTCCTGTGGTATACAGTAGAATCTTTTTGTTTATCCAAGAAAGGCTTCTTGAGTATTTTTTGCTGTATCTTGAGAGGTTGATCTTACAAAAGAGATGAGGTACCTTATTTTTTCATACCAGAAAGGATGAGCAAAACTAAATGAAGATGAAGATATGTGTGGAGAAGGGATAGAAGAACAAATTTGATTGCCTAAGAATTACTCTTCCTTCTTTTATTTCCTCTCTCATGGCTAACAGCATAATCTAAGCTACTATCATTTGTAGTCTAGACTAGTACAATAGTTGCTTAACTCTTTTTTCTGTTTGTACTGTCTCCCCTTGCCAATTTTTTTCTCTACATAGCTAAAACAAATGAGATTTAACAACATAAATTGAATTATCCCAGTCCATACCTAGAACTCTTCAGTGGCTCTCACCCTGGATTAAAATACGATGTTGTCTCATTTGCCCTCTCCAGTCCTCCTCTACAACCTCATTCATATTATTTTCCCTGTACCTCACTAGTCTCAGTGATCATACTTTCATTTTGTCCTTGAATACACTACACCCTTTCCTGCTTTTGGTCCTTTGGATTGCTGTTCCCCCTCATCCCACCACAACTTTTCTCAACCAAAAGTTTCCTCCACTGCCTATGTGGTTTATCTATTTGTCTCATTTTCATCTTTCAGGTCTTACCTCAGAGGTCATTTCCAGAAAGACCTCATCTGACCATTCGTTCCCATATGAAACAAAGTGAAAGTGAAGGTTGCTCAGTTGTGTCCAACTCTTTGCCACCCCATGGACTATCCAGTCCATGGAATTCCCCAGGCCAGAATACTGGAATGGGTAGCCATTCCCTGCTCCAGGGGATCTTCCCAACCCAAAGATTGAACCCAGGTCTTCCACACTGCAGGTGGATTCTTTACCAGCTAAGCTATCAGGGAAGACCAGTTTATTTTCACCATCATACAATTAAGTCTGTACATCTATTTTACTTACTTTCCTGATTCTCCATTACTAAGCACCCTGAGTGCAGGGAACTTGTCTTCTTCTTTTTTTAAATATTCATTTATTTATTAGGATGCATTAGATCTTAGTCTCGGCACACGGGATCTTTATTGTGGCATGTGGCCTCTTTAGTTGTAGCATGTGAGCTCAGTAGTTGCGGTGCATGGGCTTCGTTGGATCTTAGTTCCCTGACCAGGGATTGAGTTCACATGCCCTACATGGAAAGGCAGATTCTTAACCACTGGACCACCAGGGAAGTATCTTGTCTGTCTTTATCACCACTATATCCCTATAACTCAGATGACGTGGTTGGCACATAGTAGGGTTTCAATAAATATTTGTTGAATAGATCGATCTCTGCATGCATAGAAAAAAAAAAAACCACAACTTTGTAAATTATGCTAAAATACTAGCATCAAACTAGAAAAAAAATATGTGGGTACATTAGGCCATATGTAAACATCTCAAAGGGTTAATATCTGTATACATATGAGCTACTACAAATCACTAAGCAAAAAATAAAACGCAAAATCAAATATATGCGACGGATATGAACAGACAATTCATGGAAGAAGTATGAAAACTTTTACACATATGAAAATATCTCCAACATGTTAATCATAAGACTAGGACTTTTAAAAAATAGATTTTAGAATCTAATTTAGACCTATTAGATTCACAAATATTGATTTGATTGTTGATAGCTAGTGCTGACAATCTCATAAACGTTTCTAAACACGTTAGATTGGTAAATCTTTCTGAAAGGCAATTCGATATTATCTTTTAAATTTAAATAGCACATATGCTTTGATCCAGAATTTCTACTTGGAGGAATTTTCCTATAGAAATAAACATTCTTTCAAAGTGTGAGCAGATACAAGGTGTTTTTCTTTAATTGTGTGCATCAATAAGAGCCTGGTTCAAAAAATTATATTTATCAAATAAAGAATTTTCCTATATGAAAAAGAAGAGACTGGTTTACTATCTTATGTTAATATACAGAGTATAATACATTAATATTATGAAGCATTTCTATATGTAGTGGCCTGTAAGGATGTAGAATATGACCTTGAACTTTAACTTTGTACTATTTCTTCCTTGCTTTCATTTCCTGAACTTCCTGGCCCTTTCTCTTGTCACAGTCACCTGTATGGCTTAGAGAGGTAAGTTAGCATAGTTATAACAAGAATTAAAAGGGAAAAAAAATTAATATATACTTTTACTGTTTTATCTCATTTTGTTTTTACTTCTAAACTGTCTGTGGAGAGACCAAAGGAAAGTCCCTTTGGAAAGCAGAGTTGGTGACGGCACAAAGCTTACAAAGCAAATAGAAGAAAGGACACTGTCTACCCAGTTTGGGAGGATTAGAATAGGAGGGAGTGTGCTTGTGGGAGGATAGAAAAGCCCTTGGAAGTGATCATTATCTAGAAACAAAAAGCACGACTTGAGGGTATATGGGTGATATCAGGGAATCGGCATTGAGGGGCACAAAGTATTCTATTGGTGGTCACTGTCAGGGAGCCAAATAAAAGCTGAATCTGTTTCAGCAAACATCTGTCACTAGTAAAGTGAATATATAACTGCTAAGGAACCATGTCAACTCTTCATTGTGAGCCAAAACTTTCCTTTAAGATCTGCCTGTGGTGCTCGCTGCTGCTCTTGTAGCAGTAGACTGAGCTTTTCTGGATCCCATCCTAACTGCACCTTGTGGATGTTTTTTTTTTTGACAATAGCCCAAGACTCTGGTAAGTCCTCCAAAACAGAGAGGCAATGGTGTTGCAGCAGGAAAAGTCCTGTCTCTGATACTTCAGAGGGACTGGAAAGTGATAGAGGAATCTATTGTTATGATATGGAGATATAAACACCAAACCGTTAGCAGTAGATGAGGTAAAGTGAAGAGATTGTCTTTTACTCTGCTTAGTATAGATCTGAATTGTTTGAATTTTTCATAATAAAGCATATATTCAGTTCAGTTCAGTCTCTCAGTTGTGTCCGACTCTTTGTGACCCCATGAATCATAGCACGCCAGGCCTCCCTGTTCATCACCAACTCCCAGAGTTCACCCAAACTCATGTCCATTGAGTCGGTGATGCCATCCAGCCATCTCATCCTCAGTCGTCCCCTTCTCCTCCTGCCCCCAATCCCTCCCAGCATCAGAGTCTTTTCCAATGAGTCAACTCTTCGCATGAGGTGGCCAAAGTACTGGAGTTTCAGCTTCAACATCAGTCCTTCCAATGAACACCCAGGGCTGATCTCCTTTAGGATGGACTGGGTGGATCTCCTTGCAGTCCAACGGACTCTCAAGAGTCTTCTCCAACACCACAGTTCAAATGCATCAATTCTTCGGCACTCAGCCTTCTTCACAGTCCAACTCTCACATCCATACATGACCACAGGAAAAACCATAGCCTTGACTAGACGGACCTTAGTTGGCAAAGTAATGTCTCTCCTTTTGAATATGCTATCTAGGTTGGTCATAACTTACCTTCCAAGGAATAAACGTCTTTTAATTTCATGGCTGCAGTCACCATCTGCAGTGATTGTGAAGCCCAAAAAATAAAGTCTGACACTCTTTCCACTGTTTCCCCATCTATTTGCCATGAGGTGATGGGACCAGATGCCATGATCTTCGTTTTCTGAATGTTGAGCTTTAAGCCAACTTTTCCACTCTCCTCTTTCACTTTCATCAAGAGGCTTTTTAGTTCCTCTTCACTTTCTGCCATAAGGGTGGTGTCATCTGTGTATCTGAGGTTATTGATATGTTACTCATATAATAAAAAAGCCACTCTCAAAAAGAATAGAAAATATCTACTAGATAATGCAAATGCTGCATTTTCTCTTACTTGTTGAAAATAAATTAGGCATTCCTTCAGAAGCACTTAATGTCTACAGCAATTATTTATTAATGTCAGTGTATATGGAATGCCCAGTCACTTGGGGTCAGGACAGCTTTAAAACCAACCAGGGTTCAGTGGGAAACAATTTATCTACTCCAAAAGATGTTACCAAATATACTTCAACACAACTCTCTCATCCCTGTCCTTAAGACTCTCTTGTCTGTGGCTATATTTTTTTTTGGAGAAGGCGATGGCACCCCACTCCAGTACTCTTGCCTGGAAAATCCCATGGATGGAGGAGCCTGGTAGGCTGCAGTCCATGGGGTCGCTACAGGTCGGACATGACTGAGCAACTTCACTTTCACTTTTCACTTTCATGCATTGAAGAAGGAAATGGCAACCCCCTCCAGTGTTTTTGCCTGGAGAATCCCAGGGATGGGGGAGCCTAGCCGGCTGCCGTCCATGGGGTCGCAGAGTCGGCACAACTGAAGTGACTTAGCAGCAGCAGCAGCATATTTTTCTTATGGTTCTACAGTAGGCATTTTGTGAACTTCTGCTTCCACCCACGAAGGATATTTCCTGTGGGACTTGCCTACCTGCCATAAACAACTAGAAAGATGCACAAAATGTATGGAAGAATTATTTTCAGAACTTGGACAATAGTCTGTGCAGTATTTTAGTTCTTGAAAGAAAGGAAATAAATGAGGTGAGCCCTATAACCATCTTGACTTTCTGGTGGAGACACTTTCCAAACAGTTGCACAAGGAGACAGAATTTCACTGAGTAGAGGAGATCAGAATTTAGGGAGGCCAATGCAACTAGAATTTATGAAGTAGCTTACTGGAAGGTGAGCTACACAGAGAAATGGCTCCATAAATCTACACAGGAGTCTCCTTAAGTCTTTGGCTAAAGCAGTCTGTGCATATGTAGCATGAAACTCCACCACGTTGGGGAAAGAAAAATTGTTAGGAAAAGAATTATCAAGAAGCTGTAAGCCAGTTTCAAGAGTTGACACAGAGCTGGAAATCATTTTGGTTCCAACTGGCCAGAAAGGAAGGCATTGTTGAATATTCAAGGCATTTAGTAGTGATCTCAGAAGATAATACCACAGTTCAGTTCAGTTCAGTTCAGTTCAGTCGCTCAGTCATGTCTGACTCCTTGTGACACCATGAAATGCAGCACGCCAGGCCTCCCTGTCCATCAGCAACTCCTGGAGTTTACCCAAACTCATGTCCATCAAGTCGGTGATGCCATTCAGCCTTCTCCTCCTGCCCCCAATCCCTCCCAGCATCAGGGTCTTTTCCAATGAGTCAGCTCTTTGCATGAGGTGGCCAAAGTATTGGAGTTTCAGCTTCAAAATCAGTCCTTCCAATGAACAACCAGGACTGATCTCCTTTAGGATGGATTGGTTGGATCTCCTTGCAGTCCAAGGGACTCTCTCTCTTTTTTTTTTTTTTAACTTCATTTTACTTTACAGTACTGTATTAGTTTTGCCATACATCAGCATGAATCCACCATGGGTGTACACGTGTTCCCCATCCTGAACCCCCCTCCCATCTCCCTCCCCATACCATCCCTCTGGGTCATCCCAGTGCACCAGCCCCAAGCATCCTGTATCCTGCATCAAACCTAGACTGGCGATTCGTTTCTTATATGATATTATACATGTTTCAATGCCATTCTCCCAAATCTCTTCTCCAACACCACAGTTCAAAAGCATCAATTCTTTGGCGCTCAGCTTTCTTCACAGTCCAACTCTCACATCTATATATGACCACTGGAAAAACCATAGCCTTGACTAGACGGACCTTTGTTGGCAAAGTAATGTCTCTGCTTTTGAATATGCTGTCTAGGTTGGTCATACCTTTCCTTCCAAGGAGTAAGCGTCTTTTAAAAAAATTTTTTTAAATATAAATTTATTTACTTTAATTGGAGGTTAATTACTTTACAATATTGTATTGGTTTTGCCATACATCAACATGAATCTGCCACAGGTATACATGTGTTCCCCATCCTGAACTCCCTTCCCTCCTCCCTCCCCATACCATCCCTCTGGTCCTCTCAGTGCACCAGCCCGTCTTTTAATTTCATGGCTGCAGTCACCATCTGCAGTGATTTTGGAGCCCAGAAAAATAAAGTCTGACACTGTTTCCACTGTTTTCCCATCTATTTCCCATGAAGTGATGGGACCAGATGCCATGATCTTCGTTTTCATAATGTTGAGCTTTAAGCCAACTTTTTCACTCTCCTCTTTCACTTTCATCAAGAGGCTTTTTAGTTCCTCTTCACTTTCTGCCATAAGGGTGGTGTCATCTGCATATCTGAGGTTATTGATATTTCTCCTAGCAATCTTGATTCCAGCTTGTGCTTCTTCCAGCCCAGCATTTCTCATGATGTACTCTTCATATGAGTTAAATAAGCAGGGTGACAATATACAGCCTTGACGTACTCCTTTTCCTATTTGGAACCAGTCTGTTGTTCCATGTCCAGTTCTAACTGTTGCTTCCTGACCTGCATACAGGTTTCTCAAGAGACAGGTCGTGGAACTAAAAGAAGCTTAAAAACAAGCCTCAAAAGCATTAAAATGATCTTCATGTTACTTAACTGCCTGCTAGAGTAAAGTTCTATGCTCTTTAAAGGAAAGTATTCCTTTCCTTTAATAAAATTTATATAAATTTATATAATATAAATTTTATTATATAAATAATAATAAATAAATTTTATTATATAAATAAAAGTTAATAAAATGTAGTCCTCAACAACACAAAATTAACAATGACTCCATTCAGTAAAATAATTACTAGACTTAATAAGTGGGAAAATGTGACTCATAAGCAGAAGGAAAACACAGATGCTGAAATGAAAGGTGATAGAATTTGCAAACAAGGATATTTAAACATCTTTAATATACAGGTTTATATATTTAAAGAGGAAAACATAAATATAATGAGAAGAGAAATGGAAGAGGTAAAAAAGGCCAAATGGAAGTTCCACACATGAATATACAATATCTGAAATGAAAATTTCATTGGATGGAATTAATAGAAGTAGATATTGCAGAAGAAAAGATCAATGAACTTGAAGACATAGAAATAGAAACTATGCAAACTGAAGCACAAGAGAAAGAAAAAGACTACGAAAAGCAAAAGAGAGCTCAGTGACCATATCAAGCATTAACAATTTCAAGCAGTCTAGCATATTTCTGGAGAAGGCACTGGCACCCCACTCCAGTACTCTTGCCTGGAAACTCCCATGGATGGAGGAGCCTGGTGCACTGCAGTCCGTGGGGTCGCTAAGAGTCGGACACGAGTGAGCAACTTCCCTTTCACTTTAAACTTTCATGCATTGGAGAAGGAAATGGCAACCCACTCCAGTGTTCTTGCCTGAAGAATCCCAGGGACGGGGGAGCCTGGTGGGCTGCCGTCTGTGGGGTCGCACAGAGTCAAACATGACTGAAGCGACTTAGCAGCAGCAGCAGCAGCATATTTGTAATTGGGGTCCTAAGAGGAAGATGGAAGAGAAATGTTCGAAGAAACAATGGCTAAAGTTTTCCAAAATTAATGGAAACTATAAATTTATCCAAGAAGCTTAAAAAACTAAAAGGAAAATAATAAAGTGGCCATTTGTGCTTGTTTTATGATTTCTTGAATCTTGGTTTATGAACTGGATTATATTCTGATTTTTAGCTTTATTTTTCCTTATTTCTGGTTTCTTGATATAGTATCTTTCCTGATTTCTCAAAACTGATTGCCATCTTGACCAAGGAAATGATAATGTCCATGTTGACAAAGCTGAAGAGATGTTTATTACTACAATTCCCCTGTGGCCATGTCTCTGTTACCTCTGCCTATCCCTGTGAATCCTTTGGGCCCTATCAATGACTTTGTGTTGTTAGGTTTCTTTTATATTAATAGTTGCCTACTACAATGACTATTCTAATTCTATTGGAATGTTTTATAATACGAACTATACCTTACAATTACTTCTATTCCTCAAGTGTCTATTTAGCACCTTAAGCCAATCGATAGATTTAAGCTTATTGATTGATTAATTCAGTGGTCTTCAAACTCTAGCAGGCATCAGAGTCACATGGAGAGTTGATAAATTACAGATTTCATGGTCCTATCACTAGAGTTCACAATTCATCACATCTGGGGTAGGGTTTGATAATTTGTATTTCTAACAATTTCTCAAGTGATGCTGATATTGTTGGTCCTCAAGTCACATATTGATACTCACTGGATTAGACTATATTTGTGAAATTCAACTGTTGAGAGATTACATATATTTCAAGTCTCTCTTTAAATCTTACCCTTTCCATGTAGCAATTCCTTCTCTCTTAGAATAGTAGCTCCTCTTTCAAACATGTATTTCATATCCTCTCTACATCACTTACAATATTTATCATAGGAACAGGAACGTCGCTCAGTCATGTCCGACTCTTTGCAACCCCATGGACTGTAGCCTACCAGGCTCCTCTGTCCATGGGATTTTCCAGGCAATAGTACTGGAGTGGATTGCCATTTCCTTCTCCAGCGGATCTTCCTGACCCAGGATGGAACTCGGGTCTCCTGCATTGTAGACAGACGCTTTACCATCTGAGCCAGCAGGGAAGTCCCATAGTCTTTCTTCTTTATAAGCAGTTATATAATGTGTTTATTTTGAATACTAAATTGGCTGCAGAACTAGATCTTCAAAGGTTAGACAAGATAATTAACAAATTGACATGTTTTCCAAATATGTATCATTTTGTGGTATATTTTTCTATATCCAAAAAATTAATTAATGATTTTATAGAAACAACTAGGTGATGAAAATGAAGATAGAACTTGAAATTTTCAATTCCTGCTACTTTATATGTTCCAAGTCAGTGAAGAGTTAGATAGGATTTATGTCCCTGAATTAAGAAGAGTAACTACAACAACATGTGTCTAATTATTCTTCACTATTATTCCTAATTATTATTAGTGGCACACTCTAACCGTTGGGAAAGGTTGAATATTCCCCTCAACAATTCCATCTTCTAGAAGAAACAACTCTAAGAAGGGTAAAGGAAACATACCTGAGTTTTGGGTGCTGGAAACAATGAAATGCAATTTCAAGCCTCAGATGTGCTCACATGTGAAAATTGTGGTAAGACAAGCCATCTCCATCTCAGGACGCTGCCATTTATTTTCCTGTAAAGCCAAGTGAGCATAGGATTAGCGTCCAGAGCACAGAAGACAGTTTCAGAAGAATTTTTCTTTATCCGTCTTCTCACTATCAGAGTTTAAGACCTGAGGATGGTGAAAAGGGAGCAGTCAAGACCAATCGATCTTCTTAATACTCTTCTGGGCCCTAGGCTAGGACGAAGGTCAGGTACATAAAGAGTCATCTTCATTCACATATGGTCCAGCCCAGTTTAATCTGGGGCCATGTAAAGATTTGAGGCCATAGCTCTAGATAGAATGAAGTGTGTGTTTTTCCAATGTCTCCTATATGCTATATGTACTCCTCAGGCATCTCATGGAGGAGTAGGCAGCATGATGGAGTTAGAAGATTTTTTTTTAATTTTAACATAAAAAAATTATACGTTTTAAAAGTTACTTTCCATTTATACAGTTATTACAAAATATTGGCTATATCCCCTCATGTTGTACAATACATCACTGAACCTATCTTACACCCAATAGTTTGTACCTCCCGCTTCCCACACCTATATTGCCCCTTTCCCTTCTCCTCACTGGTACCTACTAGTTTGTTCTCTATATCTATATCTACTTCTTTTTTTATTATATTCACTAGTTGTACTTTTTAGATTCTACTCATAAGTGATATCATATCGTATTTGTCTTTCTCTGTCTGACTTATTCACTGAGCATGATTTGGGACCCCAGCCATTTCTCTTTCCATCAGTGCTGATGACTAACATGTGTGACCTATTATGTATTCAGTTATGTAGGGAGGAAGCCTGTTTCATTCAAAGTATCTGATTATAACATCTCAATAGATTAATTCTTTGTGAAAATGAAATAATATCATTATTTTAATTGAACAGACAAGTTGTTAGTAAGATTCTTTTTATCTTTTAAAACAAAATTTTACTGCATGCTATTTCTGTTACAAAGCCTGAGTTTTGCAATAGATACAAATATCATCATAAAAAGCTGGATGGTTTTCACTGAAATAGGTTTGTCGTTATTTTATTCTCCTGAAAGACACAGCACTTCTTCAGAGTCTTCTCTTCATTTCTATAAGTTCTCTACTAGGCAATACATTGGTATTTATCATTAGCACCAGCCTGTTGGTGAAACTATTTTCATGGGCAAGTCTAAATGTTCCTATACTATTGTAAAAGACCACAGTTGAAATAAATTATAATTACATTTCATTTATGCTGAAATGAAAGGTCATTTCCTCAGGTCTTTACTGACACTGAAATATTAAACATGTATTCTAATAAGCCACATTCAACTTTTTTAATACACCATCTTTATTGGTTTCTTTATATCCTCCATTTCATTTTCTGATCTGCATTTCTATATATGCTAGCGCCCTCTGACAATGCCATGACTTGCTCAGCAAAATCCTACCATTTCCAGGTTTGACCAATGTTATACAATGTGCTTTCACATAAAAGCTTCCTCATTGCAGACTGCTATGTGAACTATTTTGGTAGGGATTTTATAATGCTGCTTTGTAATTAAATGAATGAAAATTAAGGATCCAGGTTCAAATTAACTTGTACAAAGTTATTAACTATCATTCTGACCTGAAAAGCACTAAGCCCTATATCATTTGAATAATATGCTAGTGAGAAAAGCATGTCACTTAGCCTAAGTCTTAACATCATATTCATATTTGGATGCAGTCTAATTATATTTAATAAAAGATAAGCATAAATCACTTACCAAGATTTATTTCTTAAATTATGATAGCATCTGCAAGTGGCCATGTAATTTACTAAATAAAAATACTAAAGTAATTTAACCTAAAATATTTGGAATCAGCTCATCATCATGTACTTTGAGGAAAACTATTCCTAAAGATTTAAATACACTTAGTGATGATTTTGGAGGTTTTCAGTTGTGAAAATTCAAGCGTACTTGTGTTTTGTCACTCTTTCCAATAAAAATACTGAAAAGCAATTAATCTTTCATGGATATAAATATAAAAGTGAATCATTTTCCTAAAATAGAAACCCAGTGTGAATAGAGATCCATAACACATGCTCCCTGATCCAGCTTGAGTTCAGTCGCTCAGCTGTGGCCAACTCTGCGATCCCATGGACTGCAGCACACCAGGCTTCCCTGTCCATTTTCAATTCCTGGAGCTTGCTCAAACTCATGTCCATTGAGTTGGTGATGCCATTCAACCATCTCATCGTCCATCATCCCCTCTCCACCTGCCTTCAATCTTTCCCAGGATCAGGGTCTTTTCCAGTGAGTCAGTTCTTCACATTAGGTGGCCAAAGTATTACTGCTTCAGCTTCAGCATCAGTCCTTCCAATGAATATTCAGGACTGATTTCCTTTACAATTAGACTGGTTTGATCTCCTTGCTGTCCAAGGGACTCTGAAGAGTCTTCTCCAATACCACAGTTCAAAAGCATCAGTTCTTTGGAGCTCAGGTTTCTTTAGGGTCCAACTCTTACATCCATACATGACTACTGGAAAAACCATAGCCTTGACTAGACAGACCTTTGTCAACAAAGTAATCTCTCTGCTTTTTAACATGCTGTCTAGGTTGGTCACAGCTTTTCTTTCAAGGAGCAAGTGTCTTTCAATTTCATGGCTACAGTCACCATCTCCTATGATTTTGGAGACCCCAAAATAAAATCTCTTACTGTTTCCATTGTTTCCCCTTCTATTTGCCATGAATTGATGGGACCAGATGCCATGATCTTAGTTTTCTGAATGTTGAGTTTTAAGCCAACTTTTTCACTCTCCTCTCTCACTTTCATCAAGGGGCTCTTTAATTCTTCACTTTCTGTCATACGGGTGGTGTCATCTGCATATCTGAGGTTATTGATATTTCTCCCGGCAGTTATGATTCCAGCTTGAGCTTCACCCAACCTGGTATTCCACATGATATACTCTGCATATAAGTAAAATAAGCAGGGTGACAATATACAGCCTTGACGAACTCCTTTCCCAATTTCGAACCAGTCTGTTGATCCATGTCTGGTTCTAACTGTTGCTTCTTGACCTGCATACAGATTTCTCAAGGGCAGGTAAGGTGGTCTGGTATTCCCATCTCTTTCAGAATTTTCCACAGTTTGTTGTGATCCACCCAGTCGAAGGCTTAATGTGTCAATAAAGCCAAAGTAGATGTTTTTCTGGAACTCTCTTGCTTTTCTAATGATCCAACAGATGTTGGCAATTTGACCCCTAGTTCCTCTGCCTTTTCTAAAACCAGCTTGAACATCTGGAAGTTCACAGTTCATGTACTGTTGAAGCCTGGCTTGGAGAATTTTGAGCATTGTTTTGCTAGTGTGAGATGAGTGCAGTTGTGCAGTAGTGTGATAGACATTGCCTTTGGCATTGCCTTTCTTTGGGATTGGAATGAAAACTGACCTTTTCGAGTCCTGGGACCACTGCTGAGTTTTCCAGATTAGCTGGCATATTTGGTACAGCACTTTCACAGCATCATCTTTTACGACTTGAAATAGTGCATCTGGAATTCCGTCACCTCCACTAGTTTTCATAGTGATGCTTCCTAAGGCCCACTTGACTTCGCATTCCAGGATGTCTGGCTCTAGGTGAGTGATCACACCATCATGGTGTTCCAGGTCCTTGAGATCTTTTTTATATAGTTCTTCTGTGTTTTCTTGCCACCTCTGCTTAATATCTTCTGCTTCTGATAGGTCCATACCAATTCTGTCCTTTATTGTGCCTATCTTTGCACGAAATGTTCCCTTGGTGTCTCTAATTTTCTTGAAGACATCTCTAGTCTTTCCCATTCTACTGTTTTCCTCTATCTTTTCACTGATCACTGAGGAAGGCTTTCTTATCTCTCTTTGCTATTCTTTGGAACTCTCCATTCAGATGGGTATATCTTTCCTTCTTTCCTTTCCCTTTAGCTGCTCTTCTTTTCTCAGCTGTTTGTAAGACCTCCTCAGACAACCATTTTGCCCTTTTGCATTTCTTTTTCTTGGGGATGGTCTTGATCACTGCCTCCTGTACAATGTCATGAACCTCTGTCCACAGTTCTTCAGGCACTCTGTCTATCAGATCTAATCCCTTGAATCTATTTTTCACTTCCACTGTATAATCATAAGGGATTTGATTTAGGTCATACCTGAATGGTCTAGTGGTTTTCCCTACTTTCTTCAATTTCAGTCTGAATTTGGCAATAAGGATTTTATGATATGAGCCACAGTCAGCTCCTGGTCTTATTTTTGCTGAGTGTATAGAGCTTGTCCATCTTTGGCTTCAAAGAATATAATCAATCTGATTTCAATGTTGAACATCTGGTGATGTCCATATGTAGTCATCTCTTGTGTTTTTGGAAGAGAGTATTTGTTATGACTAGTATGTTCTCTTGGGAAAACTCTGTTAGCCTTTTCCCTGCTTCATTTTGTACTCCAAGGCCAAACTTGCCTGTTACTTCAGGTATCTCTTGACTTCTTACGTTTGCATCCCATTCCCCTTTGATGAAAAGGACATCTTTTTTTTTTTTTTGGTGTTAGTTCTAGAAAGTCTTGTAGGTCATCATAGAACCATTCAGCTTCAGCTTCTTCAGCATTAGTGGTTGTGGCATCGACTTGGATTACTGTGATAGTGAATAGTTTGCCTTGGAAATGAATAGAGATCATTTTGTCATTTTTGAGATTGTACCCATGTACTGCATTTCAGACTCTTTTGTTGACTGTGAGAGCTACTCCATTTCTTCTAAGGGATTTTACCCACATTAATAAATATAATGGTATCTGACTTAAATTCACCCATTCCAGTCCATTTTAGTTTACTGATTCCTAAAATGCCATTGTTCACTCTTGACCTCTCCCATTTAACCACTTCAAATTTACCTTGATTCGTGGACCTGACATTCTAGGTTCCTATGCAATATTTTTCTGTACAGCATTGGACTTTACTTCCATCCCCAGTCACATCCACAACTGGCTGTTGTTTTTGCTTTGGCTCTATCTCCTCATTGTTTCTGGAGTTATTTCTCCCCTTATCTCCAGTAGCATATTGAGCACCTACAGACCTGGGGAGTTCATCTTTCAGTGTTATATCTTTTTGCTTTTTCATACTATTAATGGGATTCTCAAGGCAAGAATACTGAAGTGATTTGTATTCCCTTCTCCAGTGGACCATGTTTTGTCAGAACTGTCCACCATGACCCGTCCATCTTGGGTGGCCCTAGACAGCATGGCTCATAGTTTCACTGAGTTAGACAAGCTGTGATCCATGTGATCAGTTTGGTTAGTTTTCTCTGATTGTGGTTTTCATTCTGTCTGCCCTCTGATTAATAAAGATCTTCTTATGGAAGCTTCCTGATGGGAGAGACTGACTGTGGGGGAAACGGTCTTGCTCTGTTGTGGGTCCAAAAATTTTTAACATGTGAGAATTTATTTGGTATAATTGTTCTGAAGTTTGTGGGTCATCTTCCGCTGGCTCTCTGGTGGGGTTAATGGTGACCTTCTCCAAGAGGGCTTGTGCCACACACTGTGTGATCCAGATCTCCTGCATCCTAATAACTTCCCTGATAACATGTATGAAATAATATAGTATGTTCTTTTATATAAGGTTTCGTAAGCATAAGTTAAAAGTAGCTGAGTGATAAGCACAGTGATAGAAAATTTTCCCAAATGTTGATTTTTCAAATCTGTGCAGATATGTAATAAATATTATATACTGTTTATTTTTCCCTGCTCAAATAAGTGGGACCTGCATTAGCTGTGCTGTGCTGTGCTTAGTTGCTCAGTCATGTCCAACTCTTTGTGACCCCATGAACTGGAGCCCACCAGGCTCCTCTGTCCATGGAGATTCTCCAGCCAAGAATACTGGAGTGGGTTGTCATGCCCTCCTCCAGAGGGATCTTCCCAACCCAGGGGTTGAACCCATGTCTCCTGCTTTGCCGGCGAATTCTTTACCAGCTGAGCTACCAGGGAAGCCCCTGCATAAATCCACATGAAGAGAGTTTCTTGACAACTGAAAGGAATTCACTGCTGAAGTTACTGGTGTCAGGAATAAGAAGCAGTTAAGGAGTGCTGGTAATCCCACCTCCCATGCACACTCTTCTGACAAGTGGAATGTGATCCCAGTAGAATGAAAAAGAAGCAAAGGTGTCAACTGTAATGATAGTAAAATTAACGCTTCAAGGAGTAGCTCAGCCTTTCTCTTACCTGGCTCTGCCGACTGTGTTGTTGCTCCATTTCTATTGACAAGTATTATATCTATCTGCATTTTATATCTCAGAAGTTGAGTAAGAGTTCAAAAGTGGAGCAATTCTGGATGATGATCAGCTCCAAGAGGCAGCCATGGGAGTGAGTGGTTAGATGTCAACATTCAAGTCTCCCTAATTTCCTATGTGTTAATGTACTTTTGTAATAAATATTATTGGTATATGTGGTAGGCAGAATTCTGAGATGATCCCAATGACTCTTACAATCTTCTCTCTTAAGTCTGTGTGTGGAACCTGTGAATGTATGAGACATCAATCCTGTGATTGTCATAATTTATAGCAAAAGAGATTTTGTGGATGTAATTGAACAATTACAGGGACCTTTGAAAGGAACTGGACTCTTCCTCAAAAAAGTGATTTGAAGCATGATAGGGATCCATGCAAGAGACATTCATCCATCGCTGGATTTAAAGATGGAGGATTCCATGCAGTAAATGACATGAGCTCTAGAGTATCCTCTGATTTACAGCAGGCAAGGAAACTGGGACTTTGGCCATACAGTCACAAGGAACCCAATGATACCCCAACCGTGTGAACCTGGAAGAGGATCCTAACCCAGATGAGAACACAGAGCAGTTGACACCTTGATTTTAGCTTGAGGAGAATCTGTGCAGAGAACTTACTCAGTGTAGTGTCCAGATTTATGACCTACAAAACTGTGAACTAATAAATGAGTGTTGTTTTAAGCTGCTCGATTTGGGGTAATTTCTTATGCAGCATTTGAGGACTAATATAGAGCATACTTTGTTTAGTCATTCAGTCTTGTCCAACTCTTTGTGACCCCCTGGACGGTAGCCCACCAGGCTCCTCTGTCCGTGGGATTTCCCAGGCAAGAATACTAGAGCTTTTTGCCATTTCCTTCTCCAGGGGAATCTTCCTGACCTAAGGATCAAACCTGCGTCACCTGCATTAGCAGGTGGATTCTTTACCACTGAGCTACCAGGGAAGCCCCAAGATAAGCTTTACATACAATAAAATGTGTCCATTTTAAGTTTATAGTTTGGTGAGTGTCAAAAATGAACCCACAGCCACAATTAAGACATGAGACATTAATTCCCAAATTTCCTTATGCTCAATCCATCCGCTAGCAGCAGGCACCCACTTGTCTGATTTCTATAACTCTATATGTTAAATCTTGACTTGCTCCTATTATTTCTCTCTTTCTTTCTCATTATATGAGGGAAATTATCCCTAGTGGTGGGGGCTTCCTGGATAGCTAAGTTGGTAAAGAATTCGCCTGCAATGCAGGAGACCCTGGTTCGATTCCTGGGTCAGGAAGATCCGCTAGAGAAGGGATAGGCTACCCACTCCAGTATTCTTGGGCTTCCCTTGTGGTTCAGCTAGTAAAGAACCCACCTGCAATGCGGGAGACCTGGATTTGATCCCTGGGTTGGAAAGATTCCCCTGGAGGAGGGAAAGGGTACCCACTTCAGTATTCTGGCCTAGAGAATTCCATGGACTGTATAATCCATGGAATCACAAAGAGTTGGACACGACTGAGCAACTTTCACTTTCACTTCATCCCTAGTGGCTCAGAAAGTTAAGAATCTGCCTGCAATGCAGGAGACTTGGGTTTCATCCCTGGGATGAGAAGATCCCTTGCAGAAGGGAATGGCTACCCACTCTAGTATTCTTGCCTGGAGAATCCCATGGACAGAGGAGCCTGGTGGGCTACCGTCCATGGGGTCACAAAGAATTAGACACAACTGAGTGACAAACACTTTTACTTTCTTTCATCATATTTATACTCTTCTAGTGTTTTTGCCAGGAGAATCCCAAGGACAGGGAAGCCTGGTAGGCTGCTGTCTATGGGGTCGCACAGAGTCAGACACGACTGAAGCAACTTAGTAGTAGCAGCAGCAGCATACAAAAAAATATCAATAACTTCAGATATGCAGATGACACCACCCTTATGGCAGAAAGTGAAGAGGAACTGAGGGGCCTCTTGATGAAAGTGAAAGAGGGAAGTGAAAAACCTGGCTTAAAACTCAACATTCAAAAACGAAGATCATGGCATCTGGTCCCATGGCATCACTTCGTGGCAAATAGATGGGGAAGCAATGGAAACAGTGACAGATTTTATTTTCTTGGGCTCCAAAATCACTGCAGATTGTGACTGCAGCCATGAAATTAAAAAACGCTTGCTCCTTGGAAGAGAAGTTATGACAAACCTAGACAGCATATTAAAAAGCAGAGACATTGCTTTGCTGACAAAGATCCATCTAGTCAAAGCTTTGGTTTTTCCGGTAGTCATATATGGATGTGAGATTTGGACCATAACGAAAGCTGAGCTCCAAAGAATTGATGCTTTTGAACTGTGGTGTTGGAGAAGACTCTTGAGAGCCCCTTGGACAGCAAGGAGATCAAACCAATCAATCCTAAAGGAAATTATTCCAGAATAGTCATTGGAGGGACTGATGCTGAAGCTGAAACTCCAATACTTTGGCCACCTGATGTGAAGAACTGACTCATTGGAAAAGACCCTGATGCTGGGAAAGATTAAAGGCAGGAGGAGGAGGGGATGACAGAGGATGAGATGGTTAGATGGCATCACCAACTTAATGGACATGAGTTTGATTAAGCTCCGGGAGTTGGTGATGAAGTGGGAGGCCTGGTGTGCTGCAGTCCATGGACTCGCAGAGTCAGACACGACTGAGTGACTGAACTGAACTGAACTGAATTGATACAAACAAAAAAGTTAAATCACCATTCTGAATATGTAGAATCATCTCCCTAAACACTAGTTTATTAATTCAAAAAATACTTGCTGCCTACTGGCTCTATGTCAGGCTCTGTTCCAGTCACTGAGATATACTAATAAGCCAAGTTGTTTATCCCTTATGTAGCATATATTCCAAAGATTCTGGGAGGTTGATTTTTTTTTCAAATTGTGTGATTGGCTCCCTGGCTGTGAGTCCTCTAAACTTCACTGCTGGGATGTATAACCCCTAATTATATTAGCCTCATCTCAAAGTTGTGCAGAATTGTTGATTCAGAACATCTCAAGACAGTGAGTATTTGTTTGCCTCCAAAGCTCCAAAAAAATGACTGGGAAATGGTGTACAGATTAAACAATATAACAATTAGTCAGTTTAGCTTATATATGCTACATAAGGCATAAATAGTAGGCTTCCCTAGTGGCTCAGACAGTAAAGAATCTGCGTGCAATGCAAGCGGACCAGGTTCGATCCTTTGGGTAGGGAAGATCCCCTGGAGAAGGAAATGGCAACCTACTCCAGTATTCTTGCCTAGAGAATTCCATGAAGCAAAGAAGCCTGGAGGCTACAGTTCATGGGGTTGCAAAGAGTTAGATACGACCGAGTGACTAACGCCTTTTACACTTCACCTCAGACATTAAAGGGTAAAGCTAAGTAGACTAAGGCTCAGGTTCTCAAAATTAAGAATCAAGTTTGTTTTGCTGTATAGTTCCATGAATTTTTGTATGAGATGAATTAACTCAGTGTGTTTTATCTTTGTCTAGCATTCAGTACTCCTGGGTTTGAATTCCAGCTATATCCTTCTAAGAACATGATTCTCAACTCTGGTTGAACACTAGAATTACTGGAGAAGATATGAAAAAGTACTTAGGCCCATTCTTACCTCATTTGGCTTAGGCTTGGATGATCATACTTATTAAAAGCTCCAATGTGTCTAATAATTCTAATTTGCAGCCAAGATGAGAAAACACTCCTCTAGCTTTTTTCATGGAGAAGTATCTTACTCTTTGAACCTGTGTCTGTGGCGGGGTTCTTATTTCCTGTTCCCCAGTAGCAATGCCATCTCTATCCTATCTCATCCCCTCTGTGGTAACCACAAAGTCATGTGTTGAAATGAGTCACTGAAGGCAAGGTCACCCACTGAACATTTCCTTAGACTGTTGTGGAGATTGCTCATTGCTTCTCAGTGTCTATTATTTCCTTCATACCTACAAATGAAATTTCTATACACTCAAGGATGTCAATGTGTTAAGATAAAAATGTATCATGGTATTCTTTAAAGATGGGATTGCTATAAGCAGACATATAAAGCAGAAGTAGTCAGAACTTCTTGGAAGTCTCCTTTAAAGAGTTTGATATGTCCTCCCCTACTTTAGTCTTTTATTTCTATATTAAAGCAGATATAATGGATGGAGTTGCAGCAGCCATTATCTAACCATGACAATAAGTGTCACACATCCTAGGGATGACAAATGAGAATAATGGAGACTGGTTCTCTAATATCATCGGAAGCTGCCATACAACTCCTGCTATAAAAATCTCCAGATTTTTAATTGCATAAAAGGAATAAAGCTCATGAAAACCAATATTTTTTAAGTTTCTAGTACTGATAGCAGAATATAATTCCTAATTCGTACATTCCTAATGTCATACTTCCCATGCTTTCCAGGCTTTTATCCATTATCACCCGCTGGTTCTTCCTGACATCACCTGTCCATCTCTCTGCACTACCTTCTTTGGCTTGCTGTTTGGATCTCTGTTATCTCCTCATGAATCATTCTTGTCTCTTGATCTTTGGTCAACCCCAGTTTGATCTGTCTTGGCTTCAGTGGAAATCTGTCATATCTGATCAAGATTGGCGTGAATATGAAACAATCACTTAAGGCGATTCTGAAATGCTTCCCAGCTAATGTGAATGCAGCAACGTGATTTTCTCAGTGTATTTTCCATGTCCACTTTTCTCAATACCAAATTTAGATGGTCTTGCCAGCTCCATTTTCAGGTAAAAGTGAAAGAAATAATGGTAGATAGATTATATGATGGACAACACCCTGTGAAATCCATCATTCTAGGAACAGAGGAGATTGAATAGTGTGACCTATGATTTATAGGTGGGAAAACACCACTTATCATCTCTAGAAAGATCTGTCATACCTACTGGGTTTGCTCATGCTGTGTAGTATATTGTTCTCCAGGTTAGGTAAATCTCAAATCCTTACTAAAGTTGTTTATTTCCTTTGTAGATCCATGAAAGTAGGAAAATAATGAAAGATGCACACAAGAGAACTCATGAACTAATCACTTTTGTTCTCAGTCTGGGAGGTTGAAAGTGGAAATGTGAACTTGTGGTGCACAGCATGGCCTCGTTTGAAGCGTATCATGTGATGAAAGCAGTAATGATGGGAGAAGACACACAAACAGGAGGAAAGCCACATGCATGAGTGGCTGTGGGGCTTCCCGTCTGCCTATTATCACCTTGAGAAGACCAGTTGAAATGGGTAGCTTTGTGTATTTAATTCAGAGCAGAAAAAGAAAATGGTAGCATCTCCTACTGAAATTTATATTTTAAAAAGTGACTGTTTTTCTAAGGTAGACATATATCTTCCAGAGTTCTGAAGTTCCTGTGCCTGGAAGATCTTGCATTTTTGGTGTAACTTCATAAACTCTAGTTCTTAAGGTGGAGTTGATGAAAATAAACTAGTCTGTGCAATGAAGTGTATATATATATATATACATATATATAATTTTTTTTTTTTTGGCCGCACTGCACAGCTTGAGGATCTCACTTCCCCGTCTAGGGATTGAATTCAGGCCCTCAGCAGTGAAAGTGTGAAGTCCTAACCACTGGACCAACAGGGAACTCCCAAGGTCTCTATGTTTAAAATCCAATTAATAATTACATATTTTCACGTGACCAGTCATTTTCTTTCATGTCAGTTGACTGGTATGCTAACTAATTAGACTGCTCGTTACTGCTAGTTCCCCAAAAGTCTAAGTTACAGTTCCTCAAACTCTGTTTGAAACATAGAATAGTTTATTTAAAGGTAATTTGTAATCATTTGTGATTCAAAAGAAAGCAGTCAGGGACAAATGAAACACAAACTTTGCCCTCAAACCATTTTAATCATTAGCTTGACCTCCTTAAATATTATGTTGTTTGTTCTTTAAAAAACCACCAGTAAATAGCTAAACTAATGATTATATTCTTTAATCTGTACACCATTTCCCAGTCATTTCTTGGAGCTTTGGGAGCAAACACATACAAGTGTATTGAAATGTTCTGGATCAGCAATTCTGCACATTTTGATCAATAAGGAGGAGGTGGTAGTGAGTAAAGAGAAAAAAGAGGAATGCTGTACTATCCTATTCATTGATATTTGGAAAGTACCTCGGTTAATCACTTGTTGCTGCTGCTGCTGCTAAGTCGCTTCAGTCGTGTTCGACTCTGTGCGACTTCATAGACAGCAGCCCGCCAGGCTCCCCCGTCCCTGGGATTCTCCAGGCAAGAACACTGGAGTGGGTTGCCATTTGCTTCTCCAATGCATGAAAGTGAAAAGTGAAAGGGGAGTCGCTCAGTCACGTCCAACTCTTAGCGACCCCATGGACTGCAGCCCACCAGGCTCCTCCATCCATGGGATTTTACAGGCAAGAGTACTAGAGTGGGGTGCCATTGCCTTAACTATAGATTTTAAAAAAAAATTCCTAGTTAAGGTACCGCTTATGAACCAGAGCTAGGAAGTCAGCCAGGAGACTAGGGCTAAGGAAGGTTGAGGTGTGGTAAAAATGAAGTGAAAGGGAAGTCACACATTCTGGAAGGTGAAGGTCAAGGAGCAGTTTCAAAATCTCATTTTGTTCTGCAGCTAAAGATGGAGCTGGAGACTTTTACAGTCAGCTTGAAAGTTGACACATCCATGCCTGCAGTGGAAATTTTAGGATCTGAAACAACATTACCTTTAGTGTTCTACAAAGTCTCCATAAGTTTTAGGGACTATCATCTGGTGGTATCATAACCTCATAACCTTTGTGGCTTCCACCATTGAGTTTGCTGATCCTTCTATTTGTGGATCCATTGGCGGGCGCGGGGGGGGGGGCGGGGGGGCGGGGGGGTGGAGATAAAGGGGAATAGGTGGGTCCAAGATCGGGGTGGGGGAGGGGAGTAGCCAAGCTCTGGCACTAACTCATACAGAGGACGGCTATCAACACCACTGCCAGTGTCCAAAGAATTGGAGATGACTCAGACTTATTTGGTGTGGCAACAACCACGTAATAACCCTGCCACTTCTAGAGACTTATCCTATGGAAATAATAAAGAGTGTGCTCCAAAATATAACTTTTAATGTTCTTCTCAATATTGTTTATGATAGAGAAAAGCCAAATGCCCAACAATAAGAGAATAGTTACCTAGGTATGATACATACACCCGTGTGAGGGAATGTGTATGCAAACATAAACTTAATGCGTTAGAAGATTTTTTAACGACCATAAATTGAACTTTAAAAAGATTACATAAAAGTACAATATATAAAAGTAGCATTTTATAGTGTAAATGAACTTATTTACAAAACAGAAACAGATTCACTGACATAGAAAACACACTTACGGTTACCAAATGCTGATAGTGGAGGGGTTGGGGGAGAAGAAGGGGAGGGAGACAAATTAGGAGTTTGGGATTAATATATACACACTCAGGAAAGCCCGCCCCCGCATGTACCCAAAAGGGCCGTAAGTGCTGCGACCAAGCTCTGCTGCTCTCCTGTATTTCCGACCCTCCTCTACCCAGAGGCTTTTGCGGTAGGGAGGACTCCTCCGAGGCTCCCGCGCTTGAGGGTGTGGTCTGTAGGAACCTGGCGGAATTGAGTTTGCTGTGACCCTGCGTGGCCAAGAAGTGGAAGAATCTCGCATAAAAACATGGGTGCTTCCAACTTTCCTTCTCAGATCAATTCACCCCTTTCTTGCTACCTGCCCGCAGACACCTTAGACTCGGCAAACCGTATACCAACTTCATTTGTGGATCTTTTCACCTCCATCTATAATCCTTCCGTTCAGCACCTACTCTCCATGCTTGCGACTTCCTGGGTGGCTCAGACGGTAAAAGCATCTGCCTACAATGCGGGAGACCCGGTCTTGATCCCTGGGTGGGGAAGATCCCCTGGAGAAGGAAATGGCAACCCACTCCAGTACTCTTGCCTGGAAAATCCCATGGACGGAAAAGCCCGGTAGGCTACAATCCCTGGGGTCGCAAAGAGTTGGACACGATTGAGCGACTTCACTTTCACTTTCTATTATATATAAAATAAACAGCAAGGACCTACTATATAGCAAAGGAAATTATACTCAGCATCTTGTAATAACCTATAATTAAAAAGCATCTGAAAAAGAATATTTATGTACATATAACTGAATCACTTTGCTGTACACGTGAATCTAACATAACATTGTAAATTAACTATACTTCAATTTTTAGAAAGGAAAAAAGAATAAAGTTACTCCTTTGTCTTTTCAAAAAAAAAAATAACATTTTCCCCCACACCGTCCCATTATCCTACGTTATTCTTGCTAATAACCATGACGTACTTTGTATTTACTTGTTTATTTTTATTGCTAAGTCACTTTAGTTGTGTCCAACTCTTTGTGACACTATGGACCATAGCTCCCCAGGCTCCTCTGTCCTTGGGATTTCCCAGGCAAGAGTACTAGAGTGAGTTGCCATGCCCTCCTCCAGGGGGTCTTCGCAACCCAGGGGTCAAACCCACATCTCTTATGTCACATGCAGTGGTAGGTGGATTCTTTACCACTAGCTCCACCTGGGAAATTCTTTTCCCTCATTAGAATATCATCACTATGACTGTTGGGATTTTGTTTTGTTCACTATTGAATCCTCCGTTCCTAATACAATGCCTGGCGTACGGCTGGTGCTTAATAAGTATCTGTTGAATGGATGGCTGAATAGTTCTAATATATGTTATAGGTCAGCACAAGGTATAGAAGCACAGAGGAATGGCTCAAACACACTCTGGATGATGATCAGGGAAGACTTCCTGGAGGAGGCAATCCTTGAATCTCTGTTAAAGTGTGGTAAAGAGAAAGACTTCTTAAGATACAACTTATGGCCTAGATGCTTGTTGCTGTGACCCCTTCCTTAGTTGGACTTCCTCAGAACCATCTGCCTGTGGATACTGCAGTGAATCGTCTGCTTCTTCTGAAAGGACCAACCTCATAATTGAATTGTTTTCCCATTTTGTTCTTAATTAATTTCTCCTTTTTCTCCACCAAAGTCTTGGCTTGGTTTTCCTCTAAGCCTATCCTTATTATGATTTACCCTCTTTTAGTTTACTTCACACTACTTATAAGTAATATGATATTATATAGGAAGCTCAGAATCTTTAGATATTATAATATGTTGAAATATTTCACTATGACACAGGAGTAAAACTAGACACAATTAGTAATGTTACTCTCCTTTCCCATATCAGGTGTCTTAATAACTGAACAGTAATATCAATGACAATAATGACAAGATCACCCTGTATACTTGCACAGCATTTTAACTATATATGGTCAAGGCCCTTGTGTATATCACTGTAACCTCACAAAACCTCTAAGAGGTACACAAGAAAAGGATAGTTATCATCATTTTATTGATGAGAAAACCAGGTAAAACACAGATTGTGATTCTTCTGTTTTCTCAAAATATCTTAAACCTTGGTCCTATGACTTAAAGACCTTAGACATACTAGAAATTAGGTAAAAAATTTTTGAAGTGGGAACATGTTTCTAAAAGAAAAAAAAACTGCACACATGATATTAATGCTTTATAAAAGGGAGAGGAAGGGAGACATAAGGAATGTGTGTCAAAATATGAAATATGATTTTTTTGGTCATTATTTTCTGCTCTGATGGAGAAATGTGCATAGATTTCATTTACTTTACAAATTACATAAAAATGGATTGAGTTCATGTAGTTTCAAGTAATTTGAATGCAGAAAATGTTGTAATAAACTAAACCTGTCCAATTAAAGGATTACTTTGAAATGTGACAAAATATTTGAGTGCCTCCAAAACAGAGAATATAAGAGCATTAAGAAATGAAAACAAAATTCCATTTCAAAGAGTTCATTGCTTATCATATTGGATAACAAAGAAAACAAAATGAAAATGTTTAATTCTAGTTATCAGATTAAGATAAAGTAAGATCTATAGTAATAGAATGGATTTTTCCATGAATTAAAATATAAAAATTTAATATTCAGTTTTAAATATTGCATCTCAAAAATTGAACTCTGTTCATAAACTAATCAATGTATGGCCCTATCTTCATTAAAGAGCTATATTTATAAATGTTGCATCATACTGAACACATTATTATTCAATATAAGTGTCACAAAAGGAAACATTTAGAATGTGAGTTAAATGCATTTACATTCCAAGTATTACAACAGCAATATTAAAATTGCAGGATCAAGTTAAAATTTTGTTATCAGTATTAAAATTAGCCATAGCCCACTTAATTATTTAAAAGATTTATAATATCATCAAAGGTAATTAGGTAGGTGGGAAAATCGATTATATAGGGCCCATGTAAACTTCTAAAACAAAAAGAGCAGTTGGTATAGATCCAGTATAAATTTACCTGGTTTTTAACCAAGACAAAAACACCAAGGTAATTCTTGTCAAGGTTTATATAAAATAAAATTACATGGCATCAGCTATATTGTAGTAATGTTGACATAACAAAGAAAGTTTCATCTTTTGAAATAAAGACAAAATATTTAAAAGCATGCAACATTTTATGTGCGGCCACTTTCCAAAGTACAATATGAAAATAATAAGACTGAAAAGCTGATGGAAGAGATTCTGCAAGTGGATTGTCCCTATTTCCACACTCTGCATGCAGCAAAGCAACAATTTCTGCTTTCTGTTGATATACTTTGCATTTGAGAGAAAATATTGTACTAGAGCAACAGTAATTACATATGACAAAATTATAGACCCTCTGATTTGAAGGAGACCTCGCCTAGCATTAGGCTACCCACTCCGGTATTGTTGGGCTTCCCTTGTGGCTCAATCTGCCACAATGTAGGAGACCTGGGTTCGATTCCTGGGTTGGGAAGATCCCCTGGAGAAGGGAAAGGCTACCTACTCCAGTATTCTGGCCTGGAGAATTCCATGGACTGCACAGTCTATGGGGTCACAAACAGTAGGACATGACTGAGCGACTTTTACTTCACTTCACTTCACCTAGAATTTGATTGAACCCTTTAGTATTCTGAGGCAGAGCAAGAGCTCTGTGTGACTTTCCCGAAGCCACAGGGCAGAGCTGGAACTAGAGTCTAAATTTTTCTCTCTCTTGTTCCAAAACTCATTCCTCTGTAGCACACTGCTTTACATTTGAGACAAAAGTGCAATTTTACAAAGTACTGCAGATATTTAAAAGTCAAGTTCAACATACATATGACAATTCTCACAATACCAAACACATAAATGCACCCCTTACACTGATGGGCAAGATTTTAAAAATCTATACTTCAGAAGACCATTGCATCAATTCACCTTTATTCTCCCAAATCAAGAAAGCAAACTGTTTCCTTATTTTGGTCTGGATTGATCTGCTGGAAAACAGAACAGATATTCAATGAAACCCTTTCGATTTCAGTCAATGGAATTCTTTGTCAGCTTTAAAAAAGGCAATTATTTTAACCCTTTTAAAGGTCAATATTTGGAACAATTCATCTGCATCCAAACTTATAGTGAAGGTGGCCAAAATGATTGGAACCACTGTGTTTTGATTTACTTTAGTTGAAATACAAAATCATGACTGAGACTTGATCTCGTCCTGTGTCTGGAACTTCCTTCATATTCCTCTGAAGTTTACCTATTCCCAAATTCATAAACATGTTTTCATCTTCACAGTCTCCTGCATTTCTCTTGAAAAGTATTTTCATTTATTTGACATATCCTCAAGTACTGGATCTTCAAAATTCACTAAAATAACACCTAGTTGCTAGTCATACTTCCTGTACTCCTCCTCCAACACATGAAATATTCTCAAGAGTAGAAAAGAACAAGAATTACAAAGTCAATTAAGATACACACCTTTGTAGACAGCTAGATATCCTCACAAGTGAAGAAACTCACGTATGTGTGCATTTTAAAGTTCTTTAATAATAGTCAGATTAGTCTAACATGTTAATTCAGCTTTCCTTTATATGCTACAATGAGAAAGCAGAGCAGGGAGAGACTATGCCCAAGAACATTAGAGAAAATTACTCAGAAGTTGCTGTTATGGGTTGAATTAGGTCTCCCTCCCCCAAAATTCATGTGTTAAAGGCTTCAGCCTCAGGACCTCAGAACATGATCTTATTTGGAAGTAGGGTAATTATAATTGGAATTAGTTAAGATGAGGTCACATTAGGGTGGGCCCTAATCCAGTATGATCAGTGTCCTTATTGAAGAGGGAAATTTGCTCAGAGACAGAGACACGCAAAGGGAAGACGATGTGAAGACGCACAGGAGAAAGCAGTCATCCAGCAGCCAAAAGAGGCCTGCCGCAGCCTCCTCACAGCTGGTCTCCACACGAATGCGCAGTCTTCCTGTGGTTGTCCTCACTTACTCTTTCTACCTGTCATTTCCTAGAGTACTTTGCAGAATCCGAAACTATTTAAATTCCAAAGCGGTTAGTTATATATCAGTACAAAATCAAAGGCTCACCAATCCGAAAGCTAGGAAGGCGCAGGAAGAAGCAATAATGCCTTAAGAGGAGTATAACAGAAAGGGAAAGAATGAGAAATAAAGCTGAACCTACAGAAATCGCTTCTAATTTGCTTTTCATTATAGCTAAAAGCTCTAGAGTGCCATCTGACCTTTCTACCAGGAGAAGCAGTAAATAATTTGTATGAATATTTGTATTTCATGTGTGTTTTGTACCCCAAATATGGAACTCAGCCTATTTGAGAATGAGCACTCCTAACTGCAACATCAGTGAATTCAGAATCAACTGGACTATCAACTCCTTTGGACAGAATCTGTTTGTTTCAAAGTCATGTTATTTGCCCTTGTAAGAAGCAAGATAAACAGAGCAGTTTCAAAGAAAGTTGTGAGATAGTTGGGCTTTAAGAATTTGACTTTGACAAGTTCGAGAAGTAAAAATGGGGGGGTGGGGGTGGGGCAGGGATGTTTATCCTATTTAAAAAAAACAGAATCAATAACTAATTTATTCAACAAGCACTTATTGAATACCTTCCATGTGTCATTTGGTGATGGGCTACATACTAGACGTGCTAAAAATGAGAAGCAGGCAGGATACATTCCAATCCACGAGAGGAAGAAGGTGATTCCATGACAGAATAGCAGGTGAGATTTGGGTCAAATGTAGCCTTTAAGCATCTCTGTTATTCTACCAGGTAGGTGACTATTAATACTTACATAAAGACCAGCCCTACCCGACACAGGAGGAAAGAGAGGCCCTGAAATACAGTCCTAATTTTCCTCCTATTCCTAGATAATGAAGACGATGAAAACATAATTTTAATTGAAAAGTTGATGGGTCTTTTTTCCTGTCTTGCATACAGGGTCGTCATTGCCATCTTCCTAAATTCCATATATATGTGTTAGTATACTGTATTGGTGTTTTTCTTTCTGGCTTACTTCACTCTCTATAATTGGCTCCAGTTTCATCCATCTCATCAGAACTGATTCAAATGAATTCTTTTTAACGGCTGAGTAATACTCCATTGTGTATATGTACCACAGCTTTCTTATCCATTCATCTGCTGATGGACATCTAGGTTGTTTCCATGTCCTGGCTATTATAAACAGTGCTGCGATGAACATTGGGGTACATGTGTCTCTTTCAATTCTGGTTTCCTCGGTGTGTATGCCCAGCAGTGGGATTGCTGGGTCATAAGGTAGTTCTATTTGCAATTTTTTAAGGAATCTCCACACTGTTCTCCATAGTGGCTGTACTAGTTTGCATTCCCACCAACAGTGTAGGAGGGTTCCCTTTTCTCCACACCCTCTCCAGCATTTATTGCTTGCAGATTTTTGGATCGCAGCCATTCTGACTGGTGTGAAGTGGTACCTCATTGTGGTTTTGATTTGCATTTCTCTAATAATGAGTGATGTTGAGCATCTTTTCATGTGTTTGTTAGCCATCCGTATGTCTTCTTTGGAGAAATGTCTATTTAGTTCTTTGGCCCATTTTTTGATTGGGTCGTTTATTTTTCTGGAATTGAGCTGCATAAGTTGCTTGTATATTTTTGAGATTAGTTGTTTGTCAGTTGTTTCATTTGCTATTATTTTCTCCCATTCAGAAGGCTGTCTTTTCACCTTGCTTATATTTTCCTTTGTTGTACAGAAGCTTTTAATTTTAATTAGATCCCATTTGTTTATTTTTGCTTTTATTTCCAGAATTCTGGGAGGTGGATCATAGAGGATCCTGCTGTGATTTATGTCTGAGAGTGTTTTGCCTATGTTCTCCTCTAGGAGTTTTATAGTTTCTGATCTTACATTTAGATCTTTAATCCATTTTGAGTTTATTTTTGTGTGGGGTGTTAGAAAGTGATCTAGTTTCATTCTTTTACAAGTGGTTGACCAGTTTTCCCAGCACCACTTGTTAAAGAGATTGTCTTTACTTGTATAACGGACTTTTGGACTCAGAGGGAGAGGGAGAGGGTGGGATGATTTGGGAGAATGGGAATTCTAACTTGTATACTGTCATGTAAGAATTGAATCGCCAGTCCATGTCTGACGTAGGGTGCAGCTTGCTTGGGGCAGGTGCATGGGGATGAACCAGAGAGATGTTGTGGGGAGGGAGGTGGGAGGGGGGTTCATGTTTGGGAACGCATGTAAGAATTAAAGATTTTAAAATTTAAAAAAAAATAAAAAAATTTAAAAAAAAAAATAAAATAAAAAGAGACTAAAAAAAAAAAAAAAGAAAATATGTGAGGAAAAATTCGAGTGAGTGATGATTTGGTTAATATAATGAAATTATGGCTTTTTTACTTTCTCTATTTTCTATGTTTTTTGTACTGACTATATTATTTTACAATAAAAATGCAAAATTTGTAAAACAAAAAAAAAAAAATATTTTCACCGAAATAAAAGAAAAAAAAAAAGAAAAAAGAAAAGTTGATGGGAATGAGTAAACGCTTGCAGGCTTCTAAAAATTTCTGCAGGTCTTGGCCTCTCCATATTCTTATGATAAAGCCCACAGGGGTCACTTCCTTAGTATATCCCCCAATGAGGAGCCATTAGCTTTTACTTTACTTTTTTAAAATAGACTCTGTCTTTTAGAGCACTTTTAGGTTCACAGCAAAATTGAGGAGAAAGTATGGGGAGTTCCCATAAACACACTAACCCCACACATGCACAGCCTTGCCTACTATCACATCCTCCACCAGGGTGGTATATTTATTACAAATGAGGGACCTACATCACCACATCATGATCACCCAAAGACCATTATTTATGTTAGCCTCACTCTTGGTGCCGTACACCCCCTAGTGTCAGTCACTCAATCGTGTCCAACTCTTTGTGACCCCATGGACTGTAGCCCGCCAGGCTCCTCTGTCCATCGGGTTTTCCAGGCAAGAATACTGGAGTGGGTGGCCATTCCCTTCTCCAGGGGATCTTCCTGACTCAGGGATCGAACTTGAGTCTCGTGCATTGCAGGCAGATTCTTTACCATCTGAGTCACCAGGAAAGCTATATTCAGGGAAGCTATACCAGGGAAACTACAATAGGGAAGTACGTTTTATGGGTTTTGACAAATGCATAATAACATGGATCCCCCATTATAGTTCAAGCAGAACAGTTTCACTGCCCTAAACACTTCTCTGCTCTGCCGATTCATCCCTCCCTCCACCCTAACACCTGGCAACCACTGATCTTTTTACCATCTACATAGTTTTGCCTTTTCTAGAGTGTCACAGAGTTGGAATCAAACAGTATGTATTCTTTTTAGATTGGTTTCCTTTTTCTCAGTAATATCCCTGATAGCTTAAGTGGTAATGAACCCACCTGCAATGCAAATGATGACACCTACCAGAATTATACTAAAATTTACAAAAACTAAAAGTGTTGGCTAGGAAATGGAACAGCAGGAATTCTTATATACTGCCAATGGAAGTGAAAATTGGTACAGCCACTTTGCAAAATTGCTTCTCTATCTTGATTAAAGCTGAATATATGTTTAACATATGACCCAGAAATTCCATACCAACATAAATACATACATAGACTCACCAGTAACATGTACACGAAATTTCACAGCAGCATCATATGAGAACCAGCAAGTAAATGTTTATCAACAGGAAAATGGATACATAAAGTATATTCAGTTAATTCAGTGCTTCACAGCTGTGAAATCGAACAAACAATTACCACAGGCAGCAATGTGGAGGAAACTCACAAACACCATGTTGAGTGAAAGCTGTCAGCCACAAAAGACTACATACGCTTTGATTACAGTTATATAAAGTTCAAAAACACAAACCTAATCTATGATAATAAATAGTGATTAATTTTGAGTAGGAGGAGGATAATGAATGGGAAGGGGAATGTTCTATTTGACTTGGGGAATGGTTACACAGGTCTTTTTTTTTGGTGGGGGGGTGGGGGTTGTTTGTTTGACACACCACACAGCTCGTGGGATCTCAGTTCCCCGACCAGGGATTGAACTCTGGCCGTGGCATTGAAAGCCCAGAGTCCTAACCACGAGGCCACCAGGAAACTCCCACACAGATCTCTTCATGCTGTGAAAATTCATTGAGCTGTATGCTTGGATTTGTATACTTTTTAGAATGCATATTGTTATCTTTCAGTATAAACATTTATTAAAGAATATAGAACCTCAGTTGGCCCTATTGAGATCTAGAAAAGCTATATGGTTATCTATGACAGGAAGCCTACATGTTTTTCCAACCTTCACTTATTGGGAATTAGTAGACTACACAATGGGTTAGTCTCACGAGCTAAGGATAGCATTTTTATCGATAAGGTGGGATTGGGACTTTGGTGTGTCTGATTAAAAAGCCTATGCTCACAGCCGCTATCCCGAACTACCTTCTATTATGATTATATAGTCTCTTCCAGACCTATTTATGCTAAACATCTGTGGTTCTGTGTATTTTCTTTTCCCATTTTACTTTATGACACAGAGGGATAGCGAAATGCTAAGTGTATCCTCAATTATGTTTCACGACACCTAAATAAAGTTGAAGACATTTGTTTGCTCTAAACAAGGCCAAATGAATATCATACGTATGTATGTATTATTTTTGGTGTGTTGTGGTCATAAGCCTTAGGAATATGTACGTGGTATGTCATTATATCTTTTGAATAATTTTTCACTTGTTTCAAAAGGCATCTCATATTTTGCTTAGCATTTGACAACAGTCAGCACTGAGCAGACAATCTCACTGAAGTTTTCTGTGTTGGACATTTAAGGGTTTTGTTTCCCCTCTCAGGGTATATTGGGTTGGCCAAAAAGTTCTTCCAGGTTTCCTGTTAAGATGTAATGGAGAAACCTCAGATGAATTTCTCTGTCAACCCAACTCTAATTCCAAATCTCTCAGGGTCTGCAAGCAGTTTAATTTTTTCCAATGTGCATTGACTTGTATGGAGATAGTAAATTGTATCTGTCACTGTTCATCTGTTGTCCAGTGATAGCATTTGTTTAGTTCCCCAGGAGTGTGTTTTAATTCCCACCCCCGCCATCTTGACTAACTCTAATATTCATCCTTCTCTGGTTCTTAATAAATCGGTGAAACTGCAACCCCACCAGTCATTTATAGGACTGTAGCACCTAGCTACTAACCATTCATACACACTGAGATTCGGTCGTTCATTTTTCCTCTTAGCTTTCCACCTCTTAAACATTTAATATTCCATAGCTGAAGTACCACATGCTCACCCTCTAGTTAAAAGCTTACTATGTAAGCACGGAAAGATGTGGGAATGGTACTGTTTTCATAGAAGTGCTTTCCTCCCGTGCTGCTGCTGCTGCTGCTGCTAAGTCACTTCAGTCATGTCCGACTCTGTGCGACCCCATAGACGGCAGCCCACCAGGCTCCCCCGTCCCTGGGATTCTCCAGGCAAGAACACTGGAAGGGGTTGCCATGTCCTTCTCCAATGCATGAAAAGTGAAAAGTCAAAGTGAAATCGCTAAGTCGTGTTGGACTCTTAGCGAGCCCATGGACTGCAGCCTACCAGGCTCCTCTGTCCATGGGATTTTCCAGATGAGAGTACTGGAGTGGGGTGCCATTGCCTTCTCCGTTCCCCCTAGAGGTTAACTCTTTAGATTTCCTATTGAATATCATAGATGATTCTTCTCTACTTTTGCATTAAAGATAGCTTGTCCAGTATTCTAGCTTTGTTCATGTACTCATTATTATTGCTTTAACTGGTTAAATGCAGTTGATATCGTTGAACACGTATATTCCTAAGACAATTTATGGTTTAAATGTTCAACTCATTTTTAATATAGCAATAGTTTCAAAAACATCAAAATTAAATATGCACCTCTTTATTTGTGATGTAATTATCGATTTTCTTCATTTAATGTTTTAGAGACTATACTACAGAACTCCTAAAAGGGCAAAAGCAAGTAAAGCATTAGTTCCAAAAGTAGGGCTTGCAAAATCAATAATTAACATGACAAGGTTGTTAAATGTTTGACATCCTTAACAATGTAATGCATAGAGCTAGCCCAGAAGACCATTAAGTAAACATGATCTATATTATGGACAAGAGTAGATCCTCATTCCCTTAGGTAGATGCAATAAACTAAGAAATCTTACTCTTTAAAACAAATTACTGGAGTCTAGTGGATTCACAATGTTGTGTTAATTTCCGCTGCACAGCAAAGTGATTCCTTTATGGTTTATCACAGGATATTAAATATAGTTCACTGTGCTATACATTAAGACCTTGTTGTCTATCAAATCTTTATTCTAGAGTTTAGGAACTAATTTTAGAGCAACTAACAACTCGCTAACAACTCTGAACTTGTTCAGAGTTAAAAACAATGACACAGCCACATGTTCTCTCAGCACCTTTCAATAACCTGCCTGTTTCAACCCTTGGTAGCTTCAGATCAGATTATTAGCTTTTGCCTTTCTGTTTTACTTTTAGCAAGGTAACTGGAAAGGTGACATTGATAGCAAGGTATACAATTCAGTGGTATTAATATTCCTGCATTGACTGTAGGAGTCATAGTCTGACTTGTTTTTCTCATAGACATTTGGTTATAAATCCAAATGAATATCTTTTAATCAGTCCTGGAAGAGAAATATCTCATCACAACCTATTAAGAAATATTTGTGAAAAATGTTATGAAATGTTTAAGGAAGAAGGAAGAGGCATACAATACCAAGATTCTCATGAAAATGTATCTAGTCTATTGATGAACTCAAGTTCCAAGTCTGAGTGTTGAAACAAAATTTCCATGGCATTTTAGCTAATCTGCAATGAAAGAAAGTCGCTCAGGACTGTCTGACTCTTGTGAACGCATGGACTGTAGAGTCCATGGATTCTCCAGGCCAGAATGCTGGAGTGGGTAGTCGTTCCCTTCTCCAGGGGATCTACAGTCCGTGGAATTCTGCAGGCCAGAGTCCTAGAGTGCATAGCCTTTCCATTCTCCAGGGGATCTTCCCAACCAGGGATCAAACTGAGATCTCCCACTTTGCAGCCTGATTCTTTACCAGCTGAGCCACAAAGGAAGCCCAAGAATAGAGAAGCAGGTATCCAATCCCTTCTCCCACACTTTGCGACCACATGGACGATACAGTCCATGGAATTCACCAGGCCAGAATACTGGCGTGGGTAGCCTTTCCCTTCTCCAGGGGATCTTCCCAACCCAGGGATCGAACCCAGATCTCCCACATTGCAGGCAGATTCTATACCAGCTAAGCCACAGGGAAAGCCCAAAAATGTTGCAGTGGGTAGTCTCTCCATTCTCTCACTCTTTGCGACCACATGGAGTACACAGTGCATGGAATTCTCCTGGCGAGAATACTGGAGTGGCTAGCCATTCCATTCTCCAGAGGATATACAGTCCATGGAATTCTCCAGGCCAGAATACTGGAGTGGGTGGCCATTCCCTTCTCCAGGGGATATTCCCAATCCAGGAATCCAACCCAGATCTCCCACAGTGCAGGCGGAGTCTTTACCAGCTGAGCCACAAGGGAAGCCCCGTTATACTGAAATGGGTAGGCTATCCCTTCTCCCACTCTTGACCACATGGACTCTAGTCCATGGAATTCTCCAGGCTGGAATACTCCAGTGGGTACCCATTCCCTTCTCCAGGTGATCTACAGTCCTTGTAATGCTCCAGGCCAGCATATTGGAGTGGGTAAGCCTTTCCCTTCTGCAGGGCATCTTCCCAACCCGGGGTCAAGCCCAAACTTCCCACATTGCAGCGGATTCTTTACCAGCTGAGCCACAAGGGAAGCCCAAGGATACTGCAGTGGGTAGCCTAGTGCTCCTCCCACTCTTTCTGACCACAAGGAGCATACAGTGCATGGAATTCTCCAGGCCAGAAAACTGCAATGGTACCCGTTCAAAGCCAGATCTCCCACATTGCAGGTGGATTCTTTACTAGCTGGGCCCCAAGGTAATCCCAAGAATATTGGAGTGGGTAGCCTATCCCTTATCCCACTCTTTGCGACCACATTGACTATACATTCCATGGACTTGTCCAGGCCAGAATACTGGAGTGGGTAGCCATTCCTTCTCCAGGCGTCTTCCCAACCCAGATATCCATCCCAGATCTCCCACATTGCAAGCCAGTTCTTTACCAGCTGAGCCACAAGGGAAGCCCAAGAATACTGGAGTGGGTAGCCTATCCCTCTCCGGCGGATTTTTCCCCCACCCAGCAATCGAACCATGCTCTCCTGCATTGCAGCCAGATTCTTCACCAGTGGAGCTCTCAGGAAAACCCCTTACATGAATAGCTTTTTTTGCTCTACACCAAATACAAAATGCTCTCATTTCCAAATCCGTGAAAAACTCTTTGTGGTGACATCAAATAAATAAGAGTCGTTTTAGTTTCTTTTACAGAAAAGAAAGTCAAATTTATTTAATTAAAAACTAGAATTAAAAATTAGCAAATGCATAAACACACACTCAAAAATACACACACAAGAGCACTATGTATTGACTCACAGAAGGGAAATGCAGTGGTCGAAGACCAGTCAATATGGCTTGTCAGTTATAGAAGAAATCCAAGCATGTGTGTGCGTGCACACACACACACACACACACACACACACACCAGATCAGGCACAGAAAAAAGAACCCAGTATTTTTCAACAGTACATTCAATCTACCATAAACAAAACTTCAGAATTAGTTTTCAAAGGTTCCTATTTTAATTCCAAAGATGCCCATCTCGGGTATAAATATACCTATATTTTCTAGTGGTTTACTGTTGGCTTATTTTAAATCTATTAGTGTTATTACATGCAACTATTTCCTGTATTTAACACCCTTTCATCTTCTGTAGCTTAATGTCTCTAGCTTCAACCTACCCAAAGTTTCTGGTTGGTAGGAAGACAGGTGCCTTATTCTCTGTGAAACTGAATGTATTGGTTTTAAACACTCGTCAGAAAATGTTTGATCACCATTTCAAGTCATGGAAATAGTTACATTGATGCTTAAATCGCCATTTTCTGCGAAAAGTTCCGCAACTCTGGGGTGGAAGACTAGGCAGTCACAGTTCAGAAACGCTGTTTCAATTCGCTCATGAATAGATAGAGGCGTGGCTTCCCACATCAATCGCCGCCTGGTACCATTTAGCTCAAGTCGATAAGTAAAATGTTCAGCTTGCTCGCGTGTTCCTATCAGCTGGACAGCGGCAAAGAATTTCTGGTAACCGTCGTGGATTTCCAGTTTCTCCAAAATTAGTAAGAACTGAGACCCAAAACAGGACTGCACCATCACCCAGTCAAGGGTACCAGCCAGATTAATGTTGACTGCAAGGAAAACGACAACTTCTCCCTCTAGGGTTATAACGGAGTTGTTATAGTGCTGCATCACATGTGGTACAACGGCATCCATGGCGCCTTGCCACCCACAGGAAGCGCCAGGGCAAGGGCAACGGCAGGGCCTGAACTCACAGTGCTCTTCGTGGTCGGCTTTTTCTGTGGGGGGCAAGGTTGCTCCGCATCCGGAAGAGGCGTATCTACACGGGAAGAGTACTAAATCGGCCACTCTCTCCATGGCCAAGTTGCGAACGGCTGTCAGCGGGCCCCGGCAAGTTGGACAATGGGTGAGCCTGGAACGACATTCACTACAAACGAGGTGGCCGCTCTGGCACTGTGTAATTGGAGGCAAGACATGGTTAAAACACACCGGACACTCAAAGAGACTCGCCAAGTCACTGTTGGACACAGTGTTGTCAGTCATTTCTGTGGGGGAGAGCGCACCTCGACCTCAGTTCTGGTTCACACACGCTCCGTCGTCGTCGCCGCCGCCAAGGCCCACCAGCGAGGGCCACGCCACCGCCCCTGCCTCTGCCTCGTGTCGGGAGCGACGCGACCGTGGCTCGCCGCTGCCGTCAGAGAGGGCGCCCACCAACGGTCGTCGCGGCTCGCGACAGCCCGACGCAAAGGGTCGTCGCAACTCGCGACAGCCCGACGCCGGCGTGCGGCGCGCTCCCAAACTCGCGCGCGCTCGCGCCAAATACCTCACACTGTGGCGGCCACCGGGGAAGCGCGGCCCGCGTGCCTGCGGCCCCAGGGGGCCAACAGGAATCTTTTTAAAGGAATAGGTCACGTTAGAATCTCAGCATTCCTTGCCCAGAGCTATTTTGCGTGTTGGGTCATAGAACAGTTCTAGTCCTAGTAACTGTCTACAATCTGGTGACATTATGGGAAAAGTATGAAATGAGAACTGCAACAGGAATAATCCAGACTTTAAAAGATTAAATTAGTACTTAGCTACTTTTCATGTATAAAGGTGCTTTTCAAGCACTAATCGATCCGCTTAAAACCTCTGTGAGCATGGCTGGACTAGGAGAAACTCAGAGTTTGAAGAGAGAAAAGTGAGAAGTTTCTGCCGCTGCTGCTGCGTCGCTTCAGTCGTGTCCGACTCTGCGCGACCCCACAGAGGGCAGCCCGCCAGGCTCCTCCGTCCCTGGGATTCTCCAGGCAAGAATATTGGAGTGGCTTGCCATTTCCTTCTCCAATGCTTTCATGCATGCTAAGTCACTTCAGTTGTATCCGACTCTGCGCGACCCCTTGGACAGCAGCCCTTCGGGCTCCACTGTCCACAGGACTTTCCAGGCAAGAATATTGGAGTAGGTTGCCATTTAGTGGAGCTGTATTTTTCCGTAACTCATCTCCAGGCAGAATCTCCTAAATAGGTGTCAGTTAAATTCTGCTTATCTGAACAGTCAGGCTGTTCTGTAGATTAAAAAAAATTCAGTTTTGCCCTGAAACCCTTAGGAATAACCTGAAGTCTTATCCCATAGTGAACCAAAATCTCAGAATTGAGAAATCAAGGAAGCCCAGAACTATCCTGGATATTTGTACATATTCAGGGTCAGTGATGGACTAGTATAAAACCAAATACACTGGTTTTAGCTAGAATTGGACGTATTGCTAAGAAAATCACCAGTTACATCAGCATGTCTAATTCCGTGCAGGTCAATAATTCATTTCTGACTATGGCAGTTTCGTCAAACTTTTGGGGTGAGGGAATGCATGTGGGTGTCACTGACTGCTACTGACAGGCCTGAGGCGTTGACAAGAGCGAAGACCAAATTGAAGGGAAGAAGTGGTTGTGGTAGAAGATCACCAACAAATTCATAAGATGTCAGCCATAATTTCAACCAGTGGCCCAGAGAGCAGGGAGATGAGTCTGTTAGAACAATGGATGAGTAAGAATAAATACAGGGAACAGGTCATGCTGGAAGTACAGGAAGAATTGGAATAGCGTATTCACGTGGGAATCGTGTCAGAAGCCAGGATACTGCAAGTAGATATACTCTATTGAAACTCAACCCAAGAAACATGTCAAACTCACGTGGGACATTGTGGCATGGAGCAACAGTACAACTACCCACACACACAGCACTTACACACACATGCACACACTTCTAGCCCCACCTGGCTGTTCTACATTTTTCCATTTCAGTATCACTTCCTAACATGCTTCACAATTAACTTAACCATGTTCTCTCTCGCGCTCCCTACAGAATGGAAGGTACTGAGGTAGACAGGTTTGGATGTTTTCTTCGTTGATGTATGCATATACAACAGTGCCTGGAATATGATAGGCTCTCAAGAACTACTTGCTGACTAAGTGATCTCTAAGAAATGAGTGTGGGAACTCATTCCAGAGTGCCTTAGTGAAGGGTCAAAACACCCTGAGCTCAATAGGATGCAGTATTCATGAACTGCTATTTCTATAGTCATGTGGACTCTGCTTTTAAGTACAGGTTCTTGGGACTTCCCTGGCAGTCCAGTGGTTAAGACTCCTCACTTCCCCTGCAGGGGGCACAGGGTTCGATCCCTGGTGGGGAAACTCTGCATGCTGCTTGGCATGGCCAAAAGAGGAAAAAGAAAGTACAAGTTCTCTCTGCTGCTTTTCAGACAAATCGAACGGAGACCCATCAAAGTGAGCTGAGGAAAGGGGAGAGCAACAGGAAAGGGGTTCAGAGGATACTGAAGGGTGAGGGCATGATCTAGTCTGTAGGGCCCTGTTGTCCATTGTAAGGATTTTGGCTTTGAGTCCAAGCGAGGTGGGATGCCACTGGAAAGTTTTGAGGAGTAGAGTGACTTGATCTGGCATATATTTGAACAGAATCTCTTGAGATGCTGTATGAAAAATAAACTAGAGGGGTAAGAAGGCCAAAGCTGGAAGGCCACTGAAGAGACTACTGCAATAATCCAAAACACAGATGATGATGGCTTGGAATTGAGTGGTAGCCCCAGAGGGTTTGAGAACTGGTCAGATGGAGGGTATCTTTTGAAGGTACAGCCAATGGGATTCCGTGATGGATTGGATATGGTGTTTGATAGAAGGAGAATGAATCAAGGAAGATGATAGTGGTTTTGCCCTGAGCAAATGGAAGAAGGGAAATATCATTTTATTGAGACAGGAAAAACTTGGTTGTTGAATGATTGAGGATGTTTAAAAAAATACTTTGGGGATTTTAATGCATTTTCAGATCATGTTTCTTCCTTCACTGAGGCAGGATGGTCGTGGTGGTGGATACTAATCATTTCACCACTGTTGATTGTGTAAGTCAACAAAGCTGTGAGTAGGGCTTTGAGGGGTTGATTTCTGTTTTTACTCCTGAGACTAAATATGATCCAGTACAAAGAATATTCAGAATATCTATCAAGGAAGGAATAGATTTTATTATAGCAGATTAATGAGCACATTAAGATGAGTTCATTTAGTGTTTTACTGTGAAATTCACCAAAAGAAATGAAGTAGTTTTGGTGCTATTGGTCATCTTAAATTCACTGATACCAGGAAACTGTAAATTAAATATATGTATGCACACAAGGTGGAATCCACTAGCAGAAACAAGATCAGAGTGACAAGAAGCCACACTATGTTAAACTGAAAACACTACAGGCACATAACTCTGAAGTTACACTACTTTCTGCAAGGGAAATCTTAAGGAGTGTGTTACTGATTTCACTTTTGTGGAAAATCTGTCCAAACTCGGTATGGTTAATATTATGGCATTTGTTAAGAAAAAAAAAAAAATTAGGGACACAGTCATCTCCTTTGTTCCAGAACTCCACTTCTACTAATTTCTCCTGAGGTGATATTAAGAACATGCACAAAGATTTACCTCCCAGAGTGTTTCTCAGGGCTTTTGTTATAATAAAAATTGGAGACCATTTAAACAGCTAAATCTAGAGTATTTGAATAAATGATGCACATTCATTCAGTGGAATACTATACAGCCAGTTCAAAGAATATTGTCAAAGCGCACATATTAGTACACAAAAACCTGCCTGACATATTGAGTGAAAAAAACAAGTTAGAAGACAAAATTACATATGACCCCATTTGAAGACTTGTGCAGTTAATCTATTTTGAACAGAAAAATTCTGCAAGTGGATTCCACAAATGGTAACTGGTCATCACTGGTGGGATTATGGACAGTTTCTATGATTATCTCTATTTACTAAAATAAATCTGTGCTGCATTCATAATAAAAATATACAAATGCATGGAACAACAGTGATTATATTAGACAGAGATATTTCATGCTTTAAAAAGATACACAAGTCTTGTTTTCCCTGGAGACACACCATTGTTCATGAATCACAGGATAAACCTTCAACAGCATATTATTACTGGCACTCGCTGGCTACAGTATTTCTGATTGCTGCTGCTGCTGTGTCGCTTCAGTCATGTCTGACTCTGTGCGACCCAATAGATGGCAGCCCGCCAGGCTCCCCAGTCCCTGGGATTCTCCAGGCAAAAACACTGGAGTGGGCTGCCATTGCCTTCTCCAGTGCATGAAAGTGAAAAGGGAAAGTGAAGTCGCTCAGTCGTGTCCAACTCTTCTGGACCCCCTGGACTGCAGCCTACCAAGCACCTCCGTCCATGGGATTTTCAAGGCAAGAGTACTGGAGTGGGTTGCCATTGCCTTCTCTGATTTCTGATTGAGATTAGTATAAATAATGAGTCGCCAAATTCAGGGCTCTCACAAAAGGCCCTTCCAATGTGAGAAATGTGGCTAAAGTTCGTATGATGAATTTGGTGTTTTAGCAACTAAAGTAATTATATAAGCAAATAACAATTAGCATGAATTCTCAGAGAACCTTGTGTGCTTTTTCATTAGCTACACACAAAAAAAGCAGGGTGTGTGTGTGGGGGTGTAGATTTGGAAGGAAAATTTCAATAGAGATGAGAGAGCAGACAGCCAGTATCTTTAGTTTTCTCACCTTTCTCTCCATCTGGCCAGGCAAATGATGCAGAAATGGCCAACAGTAGATTATGCTGGGTGATCAGGGGCAGAAGCAACGTGGATAATTGAAATCCACTGATAATCCAGAAACCTAATTTTACCAAATAGTTGCAACCACCTCGTGGACAGAACCCCTTAGTAGAGCTGCTAATGAGAAGCATAATTGAGTGGTTTGAGTTCATCTGCTTTCAGTTATCCTTTGCAGGTGCTAATGAACAGTGAGGTGGTCAAAAGGCTGTCAGGCAAAGGGAGTGGTAGGAGCAAAAGCAAGACATGGATAAGACCAGAAACTGGATAATCAGCCTCAAAATGGGTGAGTGGACTACAGTGAGGATCAGCTCTTGATTACCTGCTTAACTAAATTCCACAAAGATATATGTCATGAAAACAGGTCTTCATATTAAGGGTTTTCATGTATGCAGAGTCTATCTTGGCTGACATGATTTGTCTATAGTCTTAGAAATTCTCTATACTGCAGTGATTTTCCTGGACAGCAATGATAGGCTATTTACTGTCAGAGCACAGCTAATCAACTGCAGGCTCCTCTGCTAAATATGGCCAACAGGCTGCTTATGAGTCAGGACTCTGGCAGACGGCCCTTCTTTTGGACCAATGGGAATGTGATTGACTCTCTCCCATGCCTTTCTGGGAGACGATATAAGCATTGCTGGTATCCACGTCCTTTTGTTTTTATTATTCCTCCAAATTCATGCTTGAGTAAACAGCCTTTGGAAAGTACTGTTATGGTGAACATTTTGTGGTTTATGGTAAGCATTTGGTTTTCAAGAACTGTTGAAAACAAATGTTTCTAGAGTGCAGTTATTTGCAAGTATTACTCAATAAACTCTAATATTTGTAACTAAAACTCTATCTATGTTTGATTAGCAATTAAGCTCTCAAATAGTTATGAAAATAATTTTCTTTCATAAGGCTGTACTTTAGGACAAATTACTTGATACATTCACTAATATTCAGAGCTTCTCAACTATATCTACATATGATGATGAATGTAGCTCTTTGTGGTGGTAGCAAAACTGATTTCCATTTTTGGCAGTAGCTGGAGAAAAGTACACTATAAACTATCTGATATTTGTAAATAAAACTGTAACTGCACATGAATATTTATTATGTTTTCTAGAGCAATTGTGAGAGTAATCTCCATTTATAAGACTTGTTTTGAGTAAATGAGATTTTTAATCATTTTAGTATCAACTGTTCTTTCTTGATGCTGTCCTATGATAGTGTGTCCCTTTGCCCATATTGTGAGTGAAAGGGCAAATGAACTAGTTTCATATAATGTGAATTGTTTAAGTCACTTGAATATTCTCAATAACTCATTAACTTTTGCTTTCAGTTCAGTTGATTTCAGTCACTGGGTCACGTCTGACTCTTTGTGACCCCATGGACTACAACACACCAGGCCTTCCTGTACATCGCCAACCCGCAGAGCTTCCTCAAACTCAGGTCCATCAAGTCAGTGATGCCATTCAACCATCTCATCCTCTGTCATCCTCTTCTCATCCTGCCTTGAATCTTTCCCAGCATCAGGGTCTCTTCCAATGTGTCAGTTCTTCGCCTCAGGTGGCCAAAATATTGGAGCTTCAGCTTCAGCATCAGTCCTTCCAACAAATATTCAGGACTGATTTCCTTTTGGATTCAATGGTTTGATCTCTTTGCTTTCCAAGGGACTCTCAAGAGTCTTCTCCAACACCACAGTTCAAAAGCATCAATTCTTCGGCACTCAGCTAAAGCTGAGGGGTCCATCTTTATTTATGGTCCAACTCTCACATCCATACATGACTACTGGAAAAACCATAACTTTGACTAGACGGACCTTTGTCAGCAAAGCAATGTCTGCCCTTTTTAATATACCGTCTATGTTAGTCAGAGCTTTTCTTCCAAGGAGCAAGCATCTGTATCATTTGATTTCAGGGCTGCAGTCACCATCTGCAGTGATTTTGGAGCCCCAGAAAACAAAGTCTGTCACTGTTTCCATTGTTTCCCCATCTGTTTGTCATGAAGTGATGGGATCTGATGCCATGATCTTCATTTTGTGAATGTTGAGTTTTAAGCCGCTTTTTCACTCTCCTATTTAACTTTCATGAAGAGGCTCTTTAGTTCCTCTTTTGCTTTCTGCCATAAGGATGGTGTCACCTGCATATCTGAGGTTATCCCTATTTCCTCCAGCAATCTTGATTCCAGCTTTTGCTTCATGCAGCCCGGCATTTCGCATGATGTAATCTGCATATAAGCTAAATAAGCAGGGTGACAATATACAGCCTTGACGTACTCCTTTCCCGATTTGGAACCAGTCCGTTGTTGCATGTCCGGTTCTAACTATTGCTTCTTGACGTGCATTCTGATTTCTCAGGAGGCAGGTAAGGTGGTCTGGTATTCCTATCTCCTGAAAAATTTTCCATAGTTTGTTGTGAGCCACACAGTCAAAGGCTTTGGCCTAGTCAATAAAGCAGAAGTAGATATTTTTCTGGAACTCTCTTGCTTTTTGTATGATCCAACAGATGTTGGCAATTTGATCCTTGTTTCCTCTGCCTTTTCTAGATCCAGCTTGAACATCTGGAAGTTCTCAGTTCACATACTGTTGAAGCCTCTCTTGGAGAACTTTGAGCATTAATTAGCTAGAGTGTGAGATTAGTACAACTGTGCCGTAGTTTGAAGATTCTTTGGCATTGCCTTTCTTTGAGGTTGGAATGAAAACGGACCTTTTCCAGTCTGCGGCCACTGCTGAGTTTTCCAAATGTGCTGACATATTTGGTGCAGCACTTTAGCAGCAGCAATTTTAGGATTTGGCATACCTCAGCTGGAATTCCATCATCTCCACTAGCTTTGTTCATAGCGATGATCCTAAAGCCCACGTGACTTCACACTCCATGATGTATGGCTCTAAGTGAGTTATCACACCAGCATGGTTTTCTGAGTCATTAAGGTCTTATGTGTATAGTTCTTCTGTGTATTCTTTCCACCTCTTCTGACTATCTTCTACTTCTTTAGGTGCATACCATTTCTGTCCTTTAGTGTCCATCTTTGCATGAAATGTTCCCCGGGTATCTCTAACTTTCTTGAAGAGATCTCTAGTCTTTTCCATTCTATTGCTTTCCTCTATTTCTTTGCATTGATCACTGAGGGAGGCTTTCTCATCTATCCTTGCTATTCTTTGGAACTCTGCATTCAGATGCGTATATCTTTCCTTTCCTCCTTTGTCTTTAGCTTCTCTTCTTTTCTCAGCTATTTGTAAGGTCTCCTCAGACAACCAGTTTTCCTTTCACAGTTCCTTTTCTTGGGGATGGTCTTGATCACTGCCTCCTGTCCAATGTCACGAATCTCCATGTATAGTTCTTCAGGCACTGTATCAGATCTAGTCCCTTGAATCTATTTGTCACTTGCACCATGTAATCATAAGGGATTTGATTTAGGTCATACCTGAATGGTCGGTGGTTTTCCCTACTTTCTTCCATTTCAGTCAGAATTTGACAATAAGGAGTTCATGATCTGAGCCACAGTCAGCTCCTGGCCTTATTTTTGCTTCTTGTTTTGTATAGAGCTTCTCCATCTTTGGCCACAAAGAACATAATCAATCTGATTTTGGTATTGACCATCTGGTGATGTCCATGTGTAGAGTCGTCTCTTGTGTTGTTGGAAGAGGGTGATTGCTATGACCAGTGCATTCACTTGGCAAACCTCTGTTAGCCTTTGCCTGCTTCATTTTGAACTCCAAGGCCATAGATGCCTGATAGTTCAGGTATCTCTTGGTTTCCTACTTTTGCGTTCTAGTCCCTTATGATGAAAAGGCCATCATTTTTGAGTAGGTCTTCATAGAATCGTTCAACTTCAGCTTCTTTGGCATTAGTGGTTGGGGTATAGACTTGGATTACTGTGATACTGAAAGGTTTGCCTTGGAAACGAACAGAAATCATTCTGTCATTTTTGAGATTGCCCCCAAGTACTACATTTCGGACTCTCTTGTGGACTATGAGGGCTATACCACTTTTTCTAAGGCATTCTTGCCCAGAGTAGTAGATATAATGGTCGTCTGAATTAACCTCACCCGTTAGAGTCCACTTTAGTTCACCGATTCCTAAAATGTCGATGTTCAATCTTGCCATGTCCTGTTTGATCACTTCCAATTTACCTTGGTTCATGGACCTAACATTCCAGGTTCCTATGCAATATTTTTCTGTACAGCATCGGACTTTACTTCCATCCCCAGTCACATCCACAACTGGGTGTTGTTTTCACTTTGGCTCCATCTCTCCATCCTTTCTGGAGTTATTTCTCCAGTCTTCTCCAGTAGTATATTGGGCACCTACCAAGCTGGGGAGTTCATCTTTCAGTGTCATATCGCTTTGCCTTTTCATACTGCTCAGGGGCTCTCAATGCCAGAATACTGAAATGGTTTGCCATTGTCTTCTCCAGTGGACCACGTTTTGTCAGAACTTTCTACTATGACCCATCCGTCTTGGGTGGCCCTACACGGCATGGCTCACAGTTACATGGAGTTAGACAAGCTGTGATCCATGTGAGCAGTTTGGCCAGGTTTCTGTGACTGTGGTTTTCATGATATCTCCCCTATCATGGAGAAGGATATGAGGCTTATGGAAGCTTCCCAGTGGGAGAGAGTTAATGTGAGGAAACTCAGTCTTGTACTGATGGGTGGGGCCATGCTCATTAAATCTTTAATCCTATTTTCTGTTGATGGGATGATGGGAAGAAATAATTTTCAATTCAGTTTCAAGTAAATATTTATCAAATTCTACCTAACTGAAAAAACCATTCCCTAAATTTCCACTTTAGCAAACATTTGGGTAAACTCTAGCCCAATTTACTCCCATGAAAACAATGGTATGAGTCGATGAATTGTAAAATTTATTCATATTAAAGACTTGCTCTGTGCCTGATCTGACAGTAAGTGCTTTATATATATTGACTCATGTAATACTTTGGGGAGATGATACTATGACATCTCTAATTTATTACAGTTGAGATGCTAAGATTAAGTAATTTGTCAAAATTCACCTAGAGCTCTTAAGTGGCCGGGCTCAGATTTAAATCCAAGTAGTTGACTTCTGGAGTCAAGCTTTGTAATTCTCCATGCTGTATAGTTTCACTTAGATTACTGTGGCCTAACATACGCAGCCTGAGAATGACAACTTTTAGGTACTGCAGGACCATCTTCCAACTTTCTCTCTGTTCACTTGGCAAGTGTCTGGCTCAGATGGTAAAAAAATCTGCCCACAATGTGGAAGACCCAGGTTTGATCCCAGGGTTCAGAAGATCCCCTGAAGAAGGGAAAGGCTACCCATTCCAGAATTCTTGGGGATTCCCTGGTGGCTCAGATGGTAAAGAACCTGCCTGCAATGCAAGAGACCCAGGTTTGATAGCCAGGTCATGGAAGATCCCCTGGAGAAGGGAAAGGCAACCCACTCCAGTATTCTTGCCTGGAGAATTCCATGGGCAGAGAAGCCTGGCAGTTCATGGGGTCGCAGAGAGTCAGACATGACTGAGCGACGTTCCTGTTCCTGTATGATATGTCTTGCTCTTCCCAATGTACTTCACTTCTCATGATAATCTCTAGGTCCATCCATGTTGCTACAAATGACATTATTTCATTCTTTTTATGGCTGAGTAGTATTCCATCTTCTTTATCCATTTATCTGTCCATGAGTATTTAGGTTGTCTCCACACATTGGCTATTGTGAATAGTGCTGCTGTGAACATAGGGGTACATGTATCTTTTTGAATTACGATTTCTCAGAATATATGTCCAGGAGTGGGATTGCTAGATTCAACTGATTTTAAAACTCTTTTGTTTTGGCTTATTTAAATAGCAAGATGTGGTATGTCTACTCCTTACAGACTTTTTTTTGAGAATGGGGCTGTTTTACTGACCTAACCCTCCCTTCCACGTTCATGGAGACAGACTCACGAAGGATGAGAATTCTGATACTGAATAATGGGGCAGCCCGCTCAGCCATGTGTTGTTTATGAGAGAGACTCCCAAAACTCAGCCATCTAGAAATCCCAAAAAGAAATGTGTGAGTGAATTACATATTTATGACAGTCACATCCAAAAAGAAAACTGCTGTCAATATTGGATAAATATAAGAAAATATAAGAAAAAACACTTAGTGGGGCAAAGTAAGTTTATATTAATTGGAAAAATCCAAATGAAGGTATTTTAGTCCTGAATTTTGTGCACTAAAAAGTAATACCAAGGATGAACAAGATGTGGGAGGATTAGGTGAATGTGGAGTCTATCTCTGTCCATGGATACATCAGGAATACACCTTCAGACACAGAAGTGCTTGCAGACACCAGCTGAGAGTGGACAGGAGTACCTGACCACTGGAAAACAACATGTTGAACCATGCAAAATTTGGTAGGATTTTGTTTCCCTTGGGGGAAAAACAGGAGTATTAGTGTTGCAGGAAGGTGGACCCCTTCCAGTGCCTGAAACTCGGCTCTTGCTAACACTCAGAAATGAATTGTCCGAGGACACATATGTACTGACAAAGCAAGAGATTTTCTTGGGAAAGGGCACCCGGGTGGAGAGCAGTAGGGGAAGGAAACCCAGGAGAACTGCTCTGCTGCGTGGCTCGCAATGTCGGGTTTTATGGTGATGGGATTAGTTTCCGGGTGGTCTTTGAGCAATCATTCTAAGTCAGAGTCTTTTCTGGTGGTGCACGCATCGCTCAGCCAAGATGGATGCTAGCGAGAGGGATTCTGGGAAGTGGACAGACACACACTGTCTCCTTTAGACCTTTCCCGAACTCTTCTGGTTGATGGTGGCTTATTAGTTCTGTATTCCTTATCAGGATCTCCTGTCATAAAACAACGCATGCAAATGGTTGCTATGGTACCTGGCCAGGGTGGGCGGTTTCAATCAGTGTGCTTCCCCTAACAACTCCCCCCTGAGAGACTTCATACACAAGATACTTCTTGGGAATTGGGGCAGAGGTCTCTTTCTTCTGTAACTTCTTCCTGCTGTGCATGGGCGTAGGCCTGCCTAGCAGAGCAGAAGTCTCTCTCTACCTGATCTAAGTTGGGGTGTTCCACATCTGAAACCAGCTTCTACACTTGCAGTAACAGCAATTTAGTTTGAAACTGTTGGCCCCTCTCAGAGATGAAATAGACAAGGGCCAAACAGGAGACCTAAAGGATAGTCATCTCTGGTCCCTGGAAACAGAAGGGAACATTTGGGGTGAGGGTTGCAGGGTTTGTGAACCTTTTTGATTGGTTGGTGGTGGGGCAACAGAGCTTGCTCCAGGAATCTTGTGTTCAGTCCGAAGTTACCATCCTCCACCTGGGTGGGGGCTCAAAGACATTGTTATGCATATTTCTTTGAGTAGGAACCAGGACTCTGTCTGGAGGCTGTACCAACCTTTGATTGTTTCTCCTGTTTCTGTATCCCCTCCCTTCCCTGATTAGCAATTGTGTGAATCCACCCTTTGGAACTCAGGGAAGGTCAAGGAGCCTGAATGAAGCCTGTATCCTACAGACAAGAAATGGAGAACACAGAACAGATCTCTACTCCAGAGCCCTGCAGAGTACCGCTCAGTTTCGATTTAGGACACTGGTCAACTATGACTGTGATAACTTCCTGTCAAAATGGAGCAAAGGACTCCCGCAGCTTGGAGTATAGACACTGAATTGGAAGTACTTCTGAGTTCTAAGTTCTACACCTGAATCTTGTATGATTAAAACCCTAATCCCCTGGTCTGCCATTTTTGTGTAACAGACCCAATTAGAAGTAGTCAGAGGAGTGATAACTGGGATTTAGTAGACAAAATAAATCTTATTTCTTTTTAGAAGAATAGGCCTGAAACCCAGTCTGGACCTGGCACTTCAGGGAGACTTGTAGCCAGGTAGCCACTTGCCTCAGTTCAGTTCAGTCTCTCAGTCGTGTCCGACTCTTTGCGACCCCATGAATCGCACCACACCAGGCCTCCCTGTCCATCACTAACTCCCGGAGTTCACTCAGATTCATGTCCATTGAGTCAGGGATACCATCCAGCCATGTCATCCTTGGTTGTCCCCTTCTCCTCCTGCCCCCAGTCCCTCCCAGCATCAGAGTCTTTTCCAATGAGTCAACTCTTCGCATGAGGTGGCCAAAGTACTGGAGCTTCAGCCTTAGCATCATTCCTTCCAAAGAAATCCCAGGGCTGGTCTCCTTCAGAATGGACTGGTCGGATCTCCTTGTAGTCCAAGGGACTCTCAAGAGTCTTCTCCCAACACCACAGTTCGAAAGTGTCAATTCTTCGGCACTCAGCCTTCTTCACAGTCCTACTCTCACATCCATACATGACCACAGGAATAACCATAGCCTTGACTAGACGGACCTTAGTTGGCAAACTAATGTCTCTGCTTTTGAATATGCTATCTAGGTTGATCATCACTTTTCTACCAAGGAGTAAGCATCTTTTAATTGCATGGCTGCAGTCACCATCTGCAGTGATTTTGAGCCCCCCAAAATAAAGTCTGACACTGTTTCCACTGTTTCCCCATCTATTTCCCATGAAGTGATGGGACCAGATGCCATGATCTTCGTTTTCTGAATGTTGAGCTTTAAGCCAACATTTCACTTCCACTTTCATCAAGAGGCATTTTAGTTCCTCTTCACTTTCTGCCATAAGGGTAGTGTCATCTGCATATCTGAGGTTATTGATATTTCTCCTGGCAATATTGATTCCAGCTTGTGTTTCTTCCAGTCCAGCGTTTCTCATGATGTACTCTGCATAGAAGTTAAATAAGCAGGGTGACAATATACAGCCTTGACGTACTCCTTTTCCTATTTGGAACCAGTCTGTTGTTCCATGTCCAGTTCTAACTGTTGCTTCCTGGCCTGCATACAGATTTCTCAAGAGGCAGGTCAGGTGGTCCGGTATTCCCATCTCTTGAAGAATTTTCCACAGTTTATTGTGATCCACAGAGTCAAAGGCTTTGGCATAGTCAATAAAGCAGAAATAGATGTTTTTCTGGAACTCTTTTGCTTTTTCCATGATCCAGCGGATGTTGGCAATTTGATCTCTGGTTCCTCTACCTTTTCTAAAACCAGCTTGAATATCAGGAAGTTCACGGTTCACATACTGCTGAAGCCTGGCTTGGAGAATTGTGAGCATTACTTTACTAGCATGTGAGATGAGTGCAATTGTGCGGCACTTTGAGCATTCTTTGGCATTGCCTTTCTTTGGGATTGGGCTTCCCTGGTGGCTCAGACGGTAAAGCGTCTGCCTGCAATGCGGGAGACCACGGTTCGATTCCTGAGTCGGGAAGATTCCCCTGGAGAAGGAAATGGCAATCCACTCCAGCACTCTTGCCTGGAAAATCCCATAGACGGAGGAGCCTGATAGGCTACAGTCCATGGGGTCCCAAAGAGTCGGACATGACTGAGTGACTTCACTTTTCTTTGGGATTGGAATGAAAACTGACCTTTTCGAGTCCTGTGGCCACTGCTGAGTTTGCCAAATTTGCTGGCATATTGAGTGCAGCGCATTCACAGCATCATCTCTCAGGATTTGAAATAGCTCAACTGGAATGTCGTCACCTCCACTAGCTTTGTTTGTAATGATGCTTTCTAAGGCCCACTTGACTTCACATTCCAGGATGTCTGGCTCTAGATGAGTGATCAGACCATTGTGATTATCTGGGTCATGAAGATCTTTTTTGTATAGTTCCTCTGTGTATTTTTTCTTCAGTTTGAGTCTGAATTTGGTAATAAGGAGTTCATGATCTGAGCCACAGTCAGCTCCTGGTCTTGTTTTTATTGACTGTATAGAGCTTCTCCACCTTTGGCTGCAAAGAATATAATCAATCTGATTTTGGTGTTGACCATCTGGTGATGTCCATGTGTAGAGTCTTCTCTTGTGTTGTTGGAAGAGGGTGTTTGCTATGACCAGTGCATTTTCTTGGCAAAACTCTTATAGTCTTTGCCCTGCTTCATTCCATATTCCAAGGCCAAATTTGCCCGTTACTGCAGGTATTTCTTGAGTTCCTACATTTGCATTCCAGTCCCCTATAATGAAAAGGACATCTTTTTTGGGTGTTAGTTCTAAAAGATCTTGTAGGTCTTCATAAAACCGTTCAACTTCAGTTTCTTCAGCGTTACTGGTTGGGGCATAGACTTGGATAACTGTGATATTGAATGGTTTGCCTTGGAGATGAACAGAGATCATTCTGTCCTTTTTGAGATTGCATCCAAGTACTGCATTTTGGACTCTTTTGTTGACCATGATGGCTACTCCATTTCTTCTGAGGGATTCCTGCCCACAGTAGTAGATATAATGGTCATCTGAGTTAAATTCACCCATTCCAGTCCATTATAGTTCGCTGATTCCTAGAATGTCGATGTTCACCCTTGCCATCTCTTGTTTGACCACTTCCAATTTGCCTTGATTCATGGACCTGACAGTCCAGGTTCCTATGCAATATTGCTCTTTACAGCATTGGATCTTGCTTCTCTCACCAGTCACATCCACAGCTGGGGATTGTGTTTGCTTTGGCTCCATCCCTTCATTCTTTCTGGAGTTATTTCTCCACTGATCTCCAGTAGCATGTTGGGCACCTAATGACCTGGGGAGTTCCTCTTTCGGTGTCCTGTCATTTTGCCTTTTCATACTGTTCATGGGATTCTCAAGGCAAGAATACTGAAGTGGCTTGCCATTCCCTTCTCCAGTGGACCACATTCTGTCAGACCTTTCCACCATGACCCACCTGTCTTGGGTTGCCCCACAGGCATGGCTTGATGTCATTGAGTTAGACAAGGCTGTGGTCCTAGTGTGATTAGATTGACTAGTTTTCTGTGAGTATGGTTTCAATGTGTCTGCCCTCCTATGCCCTCTTGCAACACCTACCATCTTACTTGGGTTTCTCTTACCTTGGGCGTGGGGTATCTCTTCACGGCTGACTCCAGCAAAGCACAGCCACTGCTCCTTACCTTGGATGAGGGGTATTTCCTTACCGCCACTGTTCCTGACCTTCAATGTGGGATAGCTCCCTCGGCCCTCCTGTGCCTGCTTAGCCACATGTATAAGTACATGTATAAGTGTATAAGTACATGATGCAAAATGCCAGGATGGATGAAGCACAAGCTGGAACCAAGATTGCTGGGAGAAACATCAATAACCTCAGATATGCAGATGACACCACCCTTATGGCAGAAAGTGAAGAAGAACTACAGAGCCTCATGATGAAAGTGAAAGAGGAGAGTTAAAAGGTAGTTTAAAACTCAATTTTCAAAAAATGAAGATCATGGCATCCAGTCCCATTACTTCATGGCAAATAGATGGGGAAACAGTGGAAAAAGTGCCAGACTTTATTTTCTTAGGTTCCAAAATCACTGCAGATTGTGACTGCAGCCATGAAATCAAAAGATGCTTGTTCCTTGGAAAAGAAGCTATGACTAACCCAGACAGCATGGTATAAAGCAGGGACATTACTTTGCTGACAAATGTCCATCTTGTCAAAGCTATGGTTTTTCCAGTAGTCATATATGGATGTGAGAGTTGGACTATAAAGGAAGCTGAGTGCCAAAAAATTAATGCTTTTGAACTGTGGTGTTGGAGAAGACTCTTGAGAGTCCCTCGGGCTACAAAGAGATCAAATGAGTCAACCCTAAAGGAAATCAGTCCTGAATATTCATTGGAAGGACTGATGCTGAACCTGAAGCTCCAATACTTTGGCACCTCATATGAACAACTGACTTATTGGAAAAAGCCCTGATGCTTGGAAAGATTGAAGTCAGGAGAAGGGGATGACAGAGGATGAGATGGCTGGATGGGATCACCAACTCAATGTACATGGGTTTGAGCAAGCTCCAGTTGTTCGTGATCGACAGTGAAGTCGGGCATGGTGCAGACCGTAGGGTGGCAAAGAGTTGGTGAAGACTGAGTGACAGAACTGACTAATGCACCCAGCATAGGATCACCCCAATGGATAAGACAAACACTCACAGACATAAAAAGAGAAACTGACACTAACACAGTAATATTAGGAGACTTTAACACCCCACTTACACCAGTGGACTGATATCAAAACAGAAAATTAATAAGGAAACAGAAGCCTTAAGTGATACATTAGATGAGATGAGTCTCATTGATATCCTGAGGACATTCCATCCAAATGCAGAAGAATACACCGTCTTCTCAAGTGCACATGGAACATTCTTTGGGATAGATCACATCCTGGGTCACAAATTTTAGATAATTGAAATCATATTAAGCATCTTTTCTGACCACAATATTATGAGACTAGATATCAACTACAAGAATAATATTGTAAAAAACACAAACACATGGAGATTATGCAATACATTTCTAAATAATGAACAGGATACTGAAGAAATAAATAGGGAAATAAAAAAATTCCTAGAAACAAATGACAATAAAAACATGACAACTCAAAATCTATGGGATGCAACAAAACAATTCTAAGAGGTAAGCCTGTAACTATACAATACTACTTCAAGAAACAAGAAAAACATTGAGTAGATAACCAAACTTTAGAGCTAAAACAACTGGCAAAAGAAGAACCAAAAAACCCCAAAATTAGCAGAAAGAAAGAAATCATAAAGATCAGAGCATAAATAATTGAAAAAGAAATGAAAGAAACAATAATAAAGATTAATAAAACTAAAAGCTGCTTATTTGAGATGATAAACAAAATTGGCAAAACTTTAGCCAGACTCATCAAGAAAAAGAGAGAAGAATCAAATCAATTAAATTAGAAATGAAAAAGGAGCAGTTACAACAGACAATGCAGAAATACACAGGATTTTAAAAGACTGTTATGAATAACTACATGGCAATAAGGTGGATAACCTGGAAGAACTGGCAGATTCTTAGAAATGTTCAATCTTCTAAGACTGAACCAGGAAGAAATAGAAAGTGTGAATAACCCAATTACAAGCACTGAAATCAAAACTGTGATTAAAAAAAAAAAATCTCCCCAAAAGCAAAAGCCCAGGGCCAGATGACTTCACAGGGGAAATCTATCAAACATTTAGAGAGGAGCTAATGCCTATCCCTATAAAACTCTTTTAAAAAATTGCAGAGGAAGGAACACTTTCAAACTCATTCTCTGAGGCCGCCATCACCCTGATATCAAAACCAGACAAAGACAACACAGAAAAAGAAAACTACAGGCCAATATCCCTGGTGAATATAGATGCAAAAATCCTCAACAAAATTCTAGCAAACAGAATTCAACAAAACAGTGAAAAGCTCATACACCATGATCAAGTTGGGTTTATTCCAGGAATGCAAGGATTCTTCAATATACAGAAATCAATCAGTGTGACAAACTACATTAACAAATTGAAAGATAAAAATTACATGATCATTGCAATCAGTTCATTTCAGTTGCTTAGTCATGTCCGAATCTTTGCAACCCCATGAACTGCAGCACACCAGGCCTCCCTGTTCATCACCAACTCCTGGAGTTTACTCAAACTCATGTCCATTGAGTTGGTGATGCCATCCAACTATCTCATCCTCTGTCATCCCCTTTACCCACCTTCAAACTTTCCCGGATTCAGGGTCTTTTAAAATGAGTCAGCTCTTTCCATCAGGTCGCCAAAGTACTGGAGTTTCAGCTTCAACATCAGTCCCTCCAATGAACTCTCAGGACTGATCTCCTTTAGGATGGACTGGTTGGCTCTCCTTGCAGTCCAAGGGACTCTCAAGAGTCTTCTCTAACACCACAGTTCAAACGCTTCAATTCTTTGGCGCTCAGCCTTCTTCACAGTCCAACTCTCACATCCATACATGACCACAGGAAAAACCATAGCCTTGACTAGACAGACCTTTGTTGGCATAGTAATGTCTCTACTTTTTAATATGCTGTCCAGGTTGGTCATAACTTTCCTTCCAAGGACCAAGCATCTTTTAATTTCATGGCTGCAGTTACCATCTGCAGTGATTTTTGGAGCTCACAAAAATAAAATCAGCCACTGTTTCCTCTGTATCTCCATCTATTTGCCATGAAGTGATGGGACCAGATGCCATGATCTTCATTTTCTGAATGTTGAGCTTTAAGCCAACTTTTTCACTCTCCTCTTTCACTTTCATCAAGAGGCTTTTTAATTCTTCACTTTCTGCCACAAGGGTGGTGTCATCTGTATATCTGAAGTTATTGATATTTCTGCTGGCAATCTTGATTCCAGTTTGTGCTTCCTCCAGCCTAGAGTTTCTCACGATGTACTCTGCATATAAGTTAAATAAGCAGGGTGACAATATACAGCCTTGACATACTCCTTCTCCTATTTGGAACCAGTCTGTTGTTTCATGTCCAGTTCTAACTGTTGCTTCCTGACCTGCCTACTGGTTTCTCAAGAGGGAGGTCAGGTGATCTGGTATTCCCATCTCTTGAATAATTTTCCAGTTTGTTATGATCCACACAGTCAAAGACTTTGGCATAGTCATAAAGCAGAAATAGACGTTTTTCTGGAACTCTCTTGCTTTTTCCATGATCCAGCAGATGTTGGCAATTTGATCTCTAGTTCCTCTGCCTTTTCTAAAACCAGTTGAACATCAGGAAGTTTACGGTTCATGTACTGCTGAAGCCTGGCTTGGAGAATTTTGAGCATTACTTTACTAGAGTGTGAGATGAGTGCGATTGTGCAGTAGTTTGAGCATTCTTTGGCATTGCTTTTCTTTGGGATTGGGCTTCCCTGGTGGCTCATAGGTTAAAGAGTCTGCCTGCAATGCGGGAGACCTGGGTTCAATCCCTGGCTTGGAAAGATACCCTGGAGAAGGAAATGGCAGCCTACTCCAGTATTCTTGCCTGGAGAGAATGGATGGAGGAGCCTGGTGGGAAAATTGACCTGTTCCAATCCTGTGGCCACTTATGAGTTTTCCCAATTCACTGGCATATTGAATATAGCACTTTCACAGCATCATCTTTCAGGATTTGAAATAGCTCAACTGGAATTCCATCACATCCACTAGCTTTGTTTGTAGTGATGCTCCCTAAGTCCCACTTGACTTCGCATTCCAGGATATCTGGCTCTAGGTGAGTGATCACACCATCATGAGTATCTGAGTTGTAAAGATCTTTTTTTAATACAGTTCTGTGTATTCTTGCCACCTCTTCTTAATATCTTCTGCTTCTGTTAGGTCCATACACTTTTTGTCATTTATTGAGCCAATCTTTGCATGAAATGTTCCCTTGGTATCTCTAACTTTCTTGAAGATCATTGCAATAGTTTCAGAAAAAGCCTTTATTGAAATTCAGCATGCATTTATGGTTAAAATTCTTCAGAAAATGGGCATAAAAGGAAGCTACCTCAATATATGATAAGGCCACATATGATAAGCCCACAGGAAACATTATTCTCGGTGGTGGAAAACTGCAGTCATTCCCCCTAAGATCAGGAAGAAAGCAAGGGTGTCCTCTCTCACCGCTTTTATTCAAAATAGTTTTGAAGTCATAGATACAGCAATCAGAGACAGAAACGAAATACAAGCAATCCAGATTGGAAAACAAGAAGTAAAGCTCTCACTGTTTGCAGATGACAGGATACTATAAATAGAAAACCCTAAAGGTACTATCAGAAAATTACTACAGCTTATCAGTGAGTTTAGCAAAGTCATAGGATACAAAATAAATACAGAGAAACCCTTGCATTCTTATATAATAATAATGAAATTGGAAAAAGAAATTAAGGAATCAATCTCATTCACTATTAAAACAAAAAGAATAAAATATCTAGGAACAAACCCACCTAAGGAGACAAAAGAAATGTATAAAGAAAATTATAAGACACTAATGATAGAAATAAAAAGTGACATAAACAGATGGAAAGATTTTCCATGTCCCTGGGTAGGAAGAATCAATATTGTGAAAATGACTGTACTACCAATTGCAACCTACAGGTTCAACTTGATCCCTATCAAACTACCAATGGCATTTTTTACAGAACTAGAACAAAAAAACCCACAATTTATATGGCAACACAAAAGACCTTGAATAGCCAAAGCAGTCTTGAGAAAGAAGAATGAAGCTGGAGGAATCAACCTTCCTGACTTCAGATTATACTATAAAGGTACAGTCATCAAGACAGTATAGTACTGGCACAAAAGCAGAAATATAGACCAATGGAATAACATAGAAAGCCCAGAAATAAACCCATGAGCCTATGGGTACCTTATTTTTGACTAAGGAGAAAAGGATCTATCATGAGGCAAAGACAGCCTCTTTGAAATTAGAACACTTCCTGCAACCATACATAAAGATAAATCAAAATGGATTAAATGCCTAAATATAAGACTGGAAAGTATAAAATTCTTAGAGGAAAACACAGACAGAACACTTGATGACATAAATGAAAGCAAGATCCTCTATGACCCACATCCTAGAGTAAGGGAAATGAAAACAAATGGGACCTAATTAAACTTAAAAGCTTTTGCACAGCTAAGAAAACTAAAAACAAGGTGAAAAGATAACCCTCAGAATGGGAAAAAAATAACAGCAAATGAAACAACTGACAAAGGATTAATTTCCAAAATATACAAGCAGCTCACACAACTCAATACCAGAAAAACAAACAACCCAATCAAATAGTGGGAAAAAGACCTTAACAGACCTTTCTCCAAAGAAGACATACAGAGGGCTAACAAACACATGAAAAGATCCTCAATATTGCTCATTTCTCAGTTCAGTTCAGTCGCTCAGTCGTGTCTGACTCTTTGCGACCCCATGGACTACAGCGTGCCAGGCTTCCCTGTCCATCACCAACTCTCAGAGCTTACTCAAACTCATGTCAATCGAGTCAGTGATGCCATCCAGCCATCTCATCCTCTGTCATCCCCTTCTTCTCTTGCCTTCAGTTTTCCCCAGCATTAGGGTCTGTTCCAAGGAGTCAGTTCTTTGCATCAGTTGGCCAAAGTATTGGAGTTTCAGCTTCAACATCAGTCCTTCCAGTGACTATTCAGGACTGATTTCCTTTAGGATAGACTGGTTGGATCTCCTTGTAGTACAAGGAACTCTCAAGAGTCTTCTCCAACACCACAGTTCAAAAGCATTGCTCGTTGTTAGAGAAATGCAAATCAAAACTATGATGAGATATCACCTCACACTTGTCAGAATGGCCATCATCAAAAAGTCTACAAACAATAAATGATGGAGATGGGGTGGAGAAAAGGAACCCTCTTGCACTGTTGGTGGGAATGTAAATTGATACAGTCACTGTGGAAGACAGTATGGAGATTCCTTAAAATCTAGGAATAAAACCACCATATGACCCAGCAATCCCACTCCTAGGCATATACCCTGAGGAAACCAAAATCGAAAAAGACACAAATTTCCCAATGTTCACTGCAGCAGTATTTACAATAGCTAGAACATGAAAGCAAGCTAGATGTCCATCAACAGATGAATGGATAAAGAATTTGTGGTACATATACACAATGGAGTATTACTCATCTATAAAAAGGAACACATTTGAGTCAGTTCTAATGAGGTGGATACACCTAGAGCCTATTATACAGTGTGAAGTAAGAAAGAGAAAGAGAAATATTTTATTCTAATGCATGCATACGGAATCTAAAGATGGTACTGAAAAATTTATTTGCAGGGCTGCAGTGGAGAAACAGACATAGTGAACAGATTTATGGACATGGGGAGGGGGAGGAAAGGGTAAGACGTATGGAGAGAGTAACATGGAAACTTACATTACCATATCTAAAATAGGTAGCCAATGGGAATTTTCTGTATGTCTCAGGGAATTCAAATAGGGGCTCTATACCAATCTAGGGTGGGGATGGAGAGGGAGATGGGAGGGAGGTTGAAGTGGGAGGGGACATATCCTTACCTATGGCTGATTCATTTTGAGGTGACAGAAAACAACAAAATTCTGTAAAGCATTTATCCTACAATTAAAAAATAAATTAAAAAAAGAAACTGCAATAATATAAACACAATAGATGAATAATAAATGCTCTCATGGAAAAAATGTTAAAAAAATAACAAAACAAAAGTCATGTAAAATATTTACCTCTAAGTGTTAATTTTTATAGTAACTGGAAATTCAGAAAACACTCTTGGAATTTATTTGCATTTGTAAAGCCTAAAGTCTAGCATCTCTCTACATCCATTTACAAGTTGAAAATAAAGAAGACATGATGTAGGAAAAAAAAAAGTAATATCAAAATTCACTGGCCTTCCCTTGTGGCTCAGCTGTTAAAGAATCTTTGTGCAATGAGGGAGATCTGGGTTTGATCTCTGGGTTGGGAAGATGCCCTGGAGAAGGAAGGGCCATGCACTCCAGTATTCTGGCCTGGAGAATTCCATGGACTGTATAGTCCATGGGGTCACAAAGAGTCAGACATGATTGAATGACTTTCACAAAAGTAGGATAAATTTCAACTGGAATTGCTGAGCCAAATTTTGAAAGACGTCATGAATTTCCCATTTAAAAGATGATAGGGAAAACACTGGTGTCAATAGTAGAAGAAAGTGCTTGTTTACTATACAAGCTCTCACACTATTGTGATTATCAGACGTGTTACACCTTTATTAATTTTAATTATGAACTTGCTAAAGGTTATGAAACTGCCTGGAGAAGTACTGTATAGTCCATGGGGTTGTAAAGAGTCAGACACGACTTGAGTGAGTTTTACTTTCTTTTTAAAATTCATTAAGCACTTGATGATGCTAAAAATATAAATGAACAGAAATAGGATTACAAAAGCTTAACATACCATCATTAGCCTCTATCAAGAAGATTAAAATATGGAAATATGGGGTAGAAGAAGATTCATTTCATTGTCATATGTAATAGCAAGAAATTGAAAACCCAAATATCCATCAAGAGGCTATTGGCTAAGAATATTATGTTAATCCATACAATGGACCATTATAAAATGCTTAAAAATTGTGTCTCTCTATATAGTGGTATGGAAGAAATGGTATGGAAAAATGACCTTGCTATGTTATTAAATAAAAAGAAATTGAGTAATAAGTTTAGCATTACACTTTGTGTAAAGACAAAGCTACAAATAATCTATGTATATACACATTCTCTATGTAAATGCATGCAGAAATGACTGCCAAATTTATTACCTCAGGAAGATGAAAGAGAGCTCACGTTTTCACTCTCTATATTATCTAGTTTTCATTTTACATGGGTATGCTTGTGTTTTATTTTTGCGGATTTAGAAAATAATTTTTCAAAATTACAGACAACTTGAGAAGAGCAATAACCATAGATAAAAGCAAAATATAACTGCAGGCATACCTCCTTTCATTGGGCTTTACTTTATTACTCTTTGTAGATACAGCACTTTTTTTTTACAAGTTGAATGTTTGTGGCAAACCCTGAAATGAACCAGTCTATTGGCACCATTGTTCCAACAACATTTGCTCATTTCATGTTTTTATATGAGAATTTTGGTAATTCTCACAATATTTCAGACTTTTAAAATCATTATTATATTTGTTATGGTGATCTATGCTCAGTCAGTGATCTTTGCTGTTACTATTGTAATTGTTTTGGGCACCACTATCTCCAAGCCAGGCTTCAGCAATACGTGAACCATGAACTCCCTGACGTTCAAGCTGGTTTTAGAAAAGGCAGAGGAACTAGAGATCAAATTGCCAACATCTAGTGGATCATCGAAAAAGCAAGAGAGTTCCAGAAAAACATCTATTTCTGCTTTATTGTCTATGCCAAAGTCTTTGTGTGGATCACAATAAACTGTGGAAAATTCTGAAAGAGATGGGACTACCAGGCCACCTGACCTGCTTCTTGAGATACCAGTATGCAGGTCAGGAATCAACAGTTAGAACTGGACATGCAACAACAGACTGGTTCCAAATAGGAAAAGGAGTATGTCAAGGCTGTATATTGTCACACTGCTTATTTAACTTATATGCAGAGTACATCATGAGAAACGCTGGACTGGAAGAAACACAAGCTGGAATCAAGATTGCTGGGAGAAATATCAATAACCTCAGATATGCAGATGACACCACCCTTATGGCAGAAAGTGAAGAGGAACTAAAGACCTTCTTGATGAAAGTGAAAGAAGAGAGTGAAAAAGTTGGCTTAAAGCTCAACATTCAGAAAACAAAGATCATGGTATCCGGTCCCATCACTTCATGGGAAATAGATGGGGAAACAGTGTCAGACTTTATTTTTGGGGGCTCCAAAATCACTGCAGATGGTTATTGCAGCCATGAAATTAAAAGACACTTGCTCCTTGGAAGGAAAGTTATGACAAACCTGGACAGCATATTAAAAAGCAGAGACATTATTGTCAACAAAGGTCCATCTAGTCAAGGCTATGGTTTTCCCAATAGTCATGTATGGATGTGAGAGTTGGACTGTGAAGAAAGCTAAGAGCCAACGAATTGATGCTTTTGAACTGTGGTGTTGGAGAAGACTCTTGAGAGTCCCTTGGACTGCAAGGAGATCCAACCAGTCCATTCTGAAGGAAATCAGTCCTGAGAGTTCATTGGAAGGACTGATGTTGAAGCTGAAACTCCAGTACTTTGACCACCTAATGTGAAGAGCTGACTCATTTGAAAAGACCCTGATGCTGGGAAAGGTTGAGGGCAGGAGGAGAAGGGGATGACAGAGGATGAGATGGTTGGAGGGCATCACCAACTCAATGGACATGAGTTTGGGTAAACTCCGGGAGTTGGTGATGGACAGGGAGGCCTGGTGTGCTGCAGTTCATGGGGTCGCAAAGAGTAGGACACGACTGAGGGACTGAACTGAACTGAACTACACCCATATAAGATGGTGAAACTTAACCAAAAAACATTTTTTGTGTTCTGACTGGTCGTTCTCTCTGTGTCTCTCCATCTCCTTGGGTCTCCCTATTCCCTAAGAAACAGCGATATTTAAATTAGACCTATGAATTGAAATTAAGCCTACAATGGCCTCTAAGTGCCATGTGAAAGGAAGAATAAAAAATCTCTCACTTTAAAAGTAGAAATGATTAAGCTTAGTGAGGAAGGCTTGTGGAAAGTTGAGATAGACTGAAGGCTAGGTCTCTTGTACCCAAAAGTTAGCCAGGTTGTGAATGTAAAGGAAAAGTTCTTGAAGGAAATTAATGCTTTTTGTGCTTATCACATGGATGATAAGAAATTGAAATACCCTTATTGTTGAAATAGAGAACATTTTAGTGGTCTGGATAGAAGGTCACACCAGCTACAATACTCCCCATAAGCCATAACCAAATCCAGAACAAGTCACTAACTCCCTTCAATTCTATAAATGTTGAGAGAAGCGAGGAAGCTGAAGAAGCAAATTTTGAAGCTAACCGATGTTGGTTCATGAGATTGAAGGAAAGAAGCCATCTCTATAATATCAAAGTGCAAGGTGAAGCAGTAAGTGCTGGTGTAGAAGCTGCAGCAAGTTATCCAGAAGATGTATAATATCATTTATGAAAGTGGCTAAACTAAACAATAGATTTTTAACGTAGACAAAGCATCCTTACATTGGAAGAAGATTCCATCTAAGACTTTCATAGCTGGAGAGGAGAAGTCTATACCTGGCTTCAAAGCTTTAAAGGATAGGCTGGCTCTCTTGTCAGGGGCTAATGCAGCTAGTGATTTTAACTGAAGTCAGTGTTCATTTACTACTCTGAAAACCCTAAGGCCCTTAAGAATAACACAAAATCTGGGGACTTCCCTGGTGGTCTGGTGGTTTAGACTCCATTCTTCCACTGCAGGGGGTTTGGTTTTGAACCCTGGTTCAGGATGTAAGATCCCACATGCTGTACTGTGAAGCCAGAAAAAGAAGAAGAAGAATGCTAAATCTACTGTGTCTGTGTTCCACTTATAAGTGGAACAGCAGGATCTGGATGAGAGAATATCATTTTACCACATTGTTTACTGAATATTTTAATTGCATTGTTAAGGAATTCTGCTCAGAAAAAAAATTCTTCTCAAAATACTACTGCTCATTGACACTGCACCTAGTAACCCAAGAGCTCTGGTGAAAATGTACAATGAGATCAATGTGTTCTTTTTTTTTTTCATGCTTCAAACACAGTGTCCATTCTGCAGGCTATGAATCAAGAGGTAATTTCAACTTTCAAATCTTATTTAAGAAATACATTTCATAAGGATATAGCTGCCATAGACAGTGATTCCTCTAATGGATCTTGGCAATGTAATTTGAAAACATTCTGGAAAGTACTCATCCTTCTAGATGCCATGAAAAACATTCAGGATTCATGGGCAGTGGACAAAATATCAAAGTTAACAGGAGTTTGGAAGAAGCTGATGCAACCCTCATGAATGACTTTGAGGAGTTCAAGGCTTCAGTGGAGGAAGTCACTGCAGATATAGTGGAAATAGGAAGAGAACTAGAAGTGAAGCCTGAAGATGTGACTGATTTGTGGCAATCTCATGATAAAGGCAAACCAGCCCACCTTTATGTGCAGGTTGAATTTCAGTCTTATACCAGGGCTTCCCTGGTGGCTCAGACAGTAAAGAATCTGCCTGCAACGCGGGAGACCTGGGTTCAGTCACTGGGTTGGGAAGATCCCCTGGAGAAGGGAATGGCAGCCCACTCCAATATTCTCACCTGGAGAATCCCACGGACAGAGGAGCCTGGCGGGCTTCAGTCCATGGGGTCACAAAGAGTCAGGCATCACTGTGTGACTAACACATGATAAAACTAACAGATGAGGAGTTGCTTCCATGGATGAGCAAAAAATGTGGTTTCTTGAGTTGAATACTTCTGGTGAAAATGCTGTGAAGATGGTTGACATGACAACAAAAGATTTAGAATACAGCAAAAACTTAGTTAATAAAGCAATGGGAGGGTTTGAGAGGACTGATGCTAATTTTGAAAGTAGTTTTAGGGGTAGTATGCTATAAAATATCACTGCATGCTACAGAGCACTTAAAACTGGTGCTCTGGGACAATCCATAGGGGTGGGGAGGGGGGTTCAGAATGGGGGGACACTTGCACACCCGTGTCTGATTCATGTTGATGTATGGCAAAACCACTACAATATTGAAATGTAATTCGCCTCCAGTTAAAACAAATAAATTAATTTTAAAAAATCACTGCATGCTACAGAGAAATAAATCATGAAAAGAAGAGACAATCTGTGTGGAAATTTTCATTGTTGTCTTAAGAAATTGCTAGAGCCACTACAAACTTCAGCAACCACAACCCTTGATCAGTCAGCAGCCATCAACATCAAGGCAAGACCCTCTACCAGCAAAAAGATTACAACTCACTGAAGGCTCAGATAATGTTTAGCACTTTTAAGCAATAAAGCATTTTAAAATTAAGATATGTACAGTTTTTAGAAATAATACTATTACATACTTAATATAAAACAGTGTAAATATAACTTTTACATGCATGGGGAAACCAAAATGTCATGGGCCCTATTTTATTGCCATATTTGCTTTATTGTGGTGGTCTGGAAGCAATATCTCTGTGGTATGTCTCTGTCCAGGAATTTCTCCCAGGAAATTCTCTGTGCCTTGGCTGGTTCACAGGCAATTTCCTATACAATGTAGTCAATTGAAAATCATCAAAAATGATTAAAGTCATCTGTTGTCCACTTTAGTTTTTGCTTTACTTTTATGTGGAGTTTTTCTTGCATATGTTTTATGACTGTCCAGCCCAAGTCTTTGCTTTATGTTTGAGGAAAATAAAGCCTTTCTTTGCCTTTCCACCCTGCTTCTTTAACTTATATGCAGAGTACATCATGAGAAACGCTGGACTGGAAGAAACACAAGCTAGAATCAAGATTGCTGGGAGAATATCAATAACCTCAGATATGCAGATGACACCACCCTTATGGCAGAAAGTAAAGAGGAACTAAAAAGCCTCTTGATGAACGTGAAAGAGGAGAGTGAAAAAGTCGGCTTAAAGCTCAACATTCAGAAAATGAAGATCATGTCATCTGGTCCCATCACTTCATGGGAAATAGATGGGTAAACAGTGGAAACAGTGTCAGACTTTATTTTGGGGGGCTCCAAAATCACTACAGATGGTGACTGCAGCCATGAAATGAAAAGACACTTACTCCTGGGAAGAAAAGTTATGACCAACCTAGATAGCATATTGAAAAGCAGAGACATTACTTTGCCAACAAAGGTCTGTGTAGTCAAGGCTATGATTTTTCCAGTAGTCATGTATGGATGTGAGAGTTGGACTGTGAAGAAAGCTGAGCGCTGAAGAATTGATGCTTTTGAACTGTGGTGTTGGAGAAGACTCTTGAAGAGTCCCTTGGACTGCAAGGAGAACCAACCAGTCCATTCTGAAGCAGATCAGCCCTGGATTTCTTTGGAAGGAATGATGCTGAAGCTGAAACTCCAGTACTTTGGCCACCTCATGTGAAGAGTTGACTCATTGGAAAAGACTCTGATGCTGGGAGGGATTGGGGGCAGGAGGAGAAGGGGACGACAGAGGATGAGATGGCTGGATGGCATCACCGACTGGATGGATGTGAGTTTGAGTGAACTCCAGGAGTTGGTGATGGAAAGGGAGGCCTGGCGTGCTGCGATTCATGGGGTCGCAAAGAGTCGGACACGACTGAGCGACTGAACTGAATGAAACTAAAAAAGCAAGATGCTATCTCTAATTCTAAACCCTCATTTTTATTTGTTTTTATTATTTTTTACTTATTTGGCTTCACTGGGTCTTATTTGTGGCACAGGGGATCTTAATCTTCATTTTGTCATGTGGGATCTTTAATCATGAAATGTGAATTCCTAGTTTTGGCATGTGGGATCTAGTTCCCTGACAAGGGAGTGCCAAGTCTTAGTCACTGGACTCCCAAGGAAGTCCCTAAACCCTAATTTTTTAGATACACTGTTGTTATTCTGTAGTTGCTAAGTCATGTCTGACTCTTGCAACCCCATGTAGTCTGCCAAGCTCTTCTGTCCATGGGATTTTCCAGGCAAGAATACTGATGCTGAAGCTGAAGCTCCAATATTTGGCCTCGTGATGCGAACAGCTGACACATTGGAAAAGATCCTGATGCTGGAAATGATTGAGGACATGAGCAGAAGGTGGTGACAAGGATGAGATGGTTGAATGGCATCACTGACGCAATGCACATAAGTTTGAGCAAACTCTGGGAGAAAGTGAAGGACAGGGAAGCCTGACATGCTGCAGTCCATGGGGTTGCAAAGAGTCGGACATGACTTAGTGACTGAACAACAACAACAGTACAGGATTGGGTAGCCATTCTCTTCTCCAGGGAACTTTCTGAACCACAGATCAAACCTGCATCTTCTGCATTGGCAGGCAGATTCTTTACCACTGAGGAAGCCCCTACAAGATCCTTACGTGAACAACAGTTGCAAATTTGCTTTCATCATGTTAAGACAGCATGTCCAGAGGTTCTGGAGAATTAGGTCTTGGATATCTTTGTTGCGGTTTATACGCTAAGTCCTGTCTGACTCTTGAAGAATACTGGAGTAAGTTGCCATTTCCTTGTCCAAGGGATCTTCCCGACCCAGGGGTCAAAATCCTGTCTCCTGCTTGGCAGGCGAATTCTTTACCACTGAGCCACTAGGGAAGCCGTTCAGATGTATCAGTTCAGTTCAGTTGCTCAGTTGTGTCCAACACTTTGCGACTCCATGAATCGCAGCACGCCAGGCCTCCCTGTCCATCACCATCTCCCGGAGTTCACTCAGACTCAAGTCCATCGAGTTGGTGATGCCATCCAGCAACCTCATCCTCTGTCGTCCCCTTCTCCTCCTGCCCCCAATCCCTCCCAGCATCAGAGTCTTTTCCAATGAGTCAACTCTTCGCACGAGGTGGCCAAAGTACTGGAGTTTCAGCTTCAGCATCATTCCTTCCAAAGAAATCCAGGGCTGATCTGCTTCAGAATGGACTGGTTGGTTCTCCTTGCAGTCCAAGGGACTCTTCAAGAGTCTTCTCCAACACCACAGTTCAAAAGCATCAATTCTTCAGCGCCTAGCTTTCTTCACAGTCCAACTCTCACATCCATACATGACTACTGGAAAAACCATAGCCTTGACTACACAGACTTTGTTGGCAAAGTAATGTCTCTGCTTTTCAATATGCTATCTAGGTTGGTCATAACTTTTCTTCCCAGGAGTAAGTGTCTTTTCATTTCATGGCTGCAGTCACCATCTGTAGTGATTTTGGAGCCCACAAAAATAAATCTGACACTGTTTCCCCATCTATTTGCCATGAAGTGATGGGACCGGATGCCATGATCTTAGTTTTCTGAATGTTGAGTTTTCAGCCAACTTTTTCGCTCTCCTCTTTCACTTTCATCAAGAGGCTTTTTAGTTCCTCTTCACTTTCTGCCATAAGGGTGGTGTCATCTGCATATCTGAGGTTATTGACATTTCTCCCAGCAATCGTGATTCCAGCTTGTGTTTCTTCCAGGCCAGCGTTTCTCCTGATGTACTCTGCATATAAGTTACATAAGCAGGGTAACAATATACAGCCTTGACATACTCCTTCTCCTGTTTGGAACCAGTCTGTTGTTTCATGTCCAGTTCTAACTGTTGCTTCCAGACCTGCATATAGGTTTCTCAAGAGTCAGGTCAGGTAGTCTGGTATTGCCATCTCTTTCAGAATTTTCCACAGTTTATTGTGATCCACACAGTCAAAGGCTTTGGCATAGACAACAAAGCAGAAATCGATGTTTTTCTGGAACTCTCTTGCTTTTTCCATGATCCAGCAGATGTTGGCAATTTGATCTCTGGTTCCTCTGCCTTTTCTAAAACCAGCTTGAACATCAGGAAGTTCACGGTTCACATATTGCTGAAGCCTGACTTGGAGAATTTTGAGCAATACTTTACCAGCGTGTGAGATGAGTGCAATTGTGTGGTAGTTTGAGCATTCTTTGGCATTGCCTTTCTTTGGGATTGGAATGAAAACTGACCTTTTCCAGTCCTGTGGCCACTGCTGAGTTTTCCAAATTTGCTGATATATCAAATGGGGCACTTTCACAGCATCATCTTTCAGGATTTGAAATAGCTCAACTCGAATTCCATCACGTCCACTAGCTTTGTTTGTAGTGATGCTTTCTAAGGCCCACTTGACTTCACACTCCAGGATGTCTGGCTCTAGGGAGTGATCACACCATCGTGATTATCTTGGTCGTGAAGATCTTTTTTGTACAGTTCTTCTCAATATTCTTGCCATCTCTTCTTAATATCTTCTGCTTCTGTTCAGTTCAGTTCAGCTCAGTTGCTCAGTCGTGTCTGACTCTTTGTGACCCCATGAATTGCAGCACGCCAGGCCTCCCTGTCCATCACCAACTCCCAGAGTTCACTCAGACTCATGTCTGTCGAGTCAGTGATGCCATCCAGCCATCTCATCCTCTGTCGTCCCCTTCTCCTCCTGCCCCCAACCCCTCCCAGCATCAGAGTCTTTTCCAATGAGTCAACTATTCGCATGAGGTGGCCAAACTACTGGAGTTTCAGCTTTAGCATCATTCCTTCCAAGGAACACCCAGGCCTGATCTCCTTTAGAATGGACTGGTTGGATCTCCTTGCAGTCCAAGGGACTCTCAAGAGTCTTCTCCAACACCACAGTTCAAAAGCATCAATTCTTCAGCGCCTAGCTTTCTTCACAGTCCAACTCTCACATCCATACATGACCACTGGAAGAAGCATAGCCTTGACTAGACGGGCCTTTGTTGGCAAAGCTTCTCTCGTTAGGTCTATGCAATTTCTGTCCTTTATTGAGCTCATCTTTGCATGAAATGTTCCTTTGGTATCTCTAAGTTTCTTGAGATCACTAGTCTTTCTCATTCTGTTGTTATCCTCTATTTCATTGCATTGATAGCTGAGGAATGGTGTCTTATCTCTTTCTGCTCTTCTTTGGAGCTCTGCATTCAGATGCTTACATCTTTCCTTTTCTCCTTCCCTTTCACTTCTCTTCTTTTCACAGCTATTTGTAAGGCCTCCCCAGACAGCCATTTTGCTTTTTTACATTTCTTTTCCATGGGGATGATCTTGATCCCTGTCCCCTGTACAATGTCACAAACCTCTGTCCGTAGTTCATCAGGCACTCCATCTATCAGATTTAGGCCCTTAAATCTATTTGTCACTTCCACTCTATAATCATAAGGGATTTGATTTAGGTCATACCTGAATGGTCTAGTGGTTTTCCCTACTCTCTTCAGTTTGAGTCTGAATTTGCCAATAAGGAGTTCATGATCTGAGCCACAGTCAGCTCCTGGTCTTGTTTTTGCTGACTGTATAGAGCTTGTCCATCTTTGGCTGCAAAGAATATAATCAATCTGATTTTGGTGTTGACCATCTGGTGATGTCCATGTGTAGAGTCTTCTCTTGTGTTGTTGGAAGAGAGTGTTTGCTATAACCAGTGTGTTCTCTTGGCAAAACTCTATTAGCTTTTGCCTTGGTTCATTGCGTATTCCAAGGCCAAATTTGCCCGTTACTCCAGGTGTTTCTTGACTTCCTACTTTTGCTTTCCAGCCCCCTATAATGAAAAGGACATATTTTTTCAGTGTTAGTTCTAAAAGGTTTTCTAGGTCTTCATAGAACCATTGAACTTCAGCTTCTTCAGTGTTACTGCTTGGGGCATAGACTTGGATTACCATGACATTGAATGGTTTGCCTTGGAAATGAACAGAGATCATTCTGTCGTTTTTGAGATTGCATCCATGTACTGCATTTCGGACTCTCTTGTTGACCATCACGGCTACTTCATTTCTTCTAAGGGATTCCTGCCCACCGTAGTAGATATAATGGTCATCTGAGTTAAATTCACCCATTCCAGTCCATTTTAGTTTGCTGATTCCTAGAATGTTGACGTTCACTCTTGTCATCTGCTGTTTGACTACTTCCAATTTACCTTGATTCATAGACCTGACATTCCAGGTTCCTATGCAATGTTGCTCTTTACAGCATCGGACCTTGCTTCTATCACCAGTCACATCCACAGCTGGGTATTGTTTTTGCTTTGGCTCCATCCCTTCATTCTTTCTGGAGTTATTTCTCCACTGATCTCCAGTAGCATATTGGGCACCTAATGACATGGGGAGTTCCTCTTTTGGTATCCTATCATTTTTCCTTTTGATACTGTTCATGGGATTCTCAAGGCAAGAATACTGAAGTGGCTTGCCATCCCCTTCTCCAGTGGGCCAGGCTTTACATCACAATTTTGTTGCTGTAATGAAGACAGGCAATTTACTTATTTAACATTCTCCATATTCCACCTCTGCAATATTTATAACCTCTTCTCTTTCTTCTAAATCTTTCATCATAAATGGCCAAATAGAAATTTATATGACCTAAGGCTAAAGCCATCAAATTGGATTAAATTTTAGTTACCCATTACGGTTACACATTGCAGAATAATTCTTAAAAAATCTTTATTTTATACAGTCTGTTTTGACCGAGCATGAAAAAATATAATTTAGTATATATGATTTAATTGGAAGTATCAATTATTTTTAAATAAAATATTATGCTTCCTTTTTAGTGCTTCTTTATTAGATGTATGGAGCTTATACCTGGAGAAAAACAAGTTGTCTCATAAATTCATTGCTTTGAAAATGAAAGCAACTTTAAGAAATTATCCAGGACATCTCTTGGACACCCATCACAATCTCTTTAAATAGTTCAAACTAATTTGTATTAATATTATTTTTAGAGATTCCCTTTTGTGCCAGTTCCTTTGGTAACACTGTCTAAGGTTTAACACAGTTCTTCCTTCTTTATGTGTCATCTAAAGCCTTTCTGGTAAAATGCTAATTTGTTTCCTTTTTTCTGTATTCTGTGAGGATAGCAAATGGCTTGGCCAGGAACTTTTAAAAAAATATTTCATTTGAGATTAATAGATACACATTACTACTCAATTTTCTCCCATGAGAACACCAAAATTGCAACTAGCTGCTGAACAGTCATTGATAGGTGAATGTTGGAACCCATCAAAAAAAGATACCCCATGGCCAAGGGCAAGGGAGAAGCCACAACAAGATGGTAGGAGGGGTGCAGTTGTGTTTAAAACCAAACTTCACACCCACCAGAGATGCTTGGAGGGCCCTAACAAAACCTTGTGCACACCAGGACCAAGGCAAAGGAGCAGGCCCGACAAAATATAGAGACAGACCTGCCTTTGAGTGTTTGAGGGTCTCCTATGGAGGTATGAGTCAGCAGTGGCCTACCATGAGAACAGAAGCTCTAGAAACATCAGTCCTAGGAGATGAAGTGTGTGGCATAGGTCCTCTTGGAGGAGGTCACCATTAGTGCTACTACAGAGTAGTCGGGCAGGCAACTCACAAACTGGAGAACAATTATACCAAAGAGGTTCTTCAGTTCAGTTCAGTTCAGTCGCTCAGCCGTGTCTTGACTCTTTGTGACCTCATGAATCACAGCACGCCAGGCCTCCCTGTCCGTCACCAACTCCTGGAGTTCACTCAGACTCACGTCCGTCGAGTCAGTGATGCCATCCAGCCATCTCATTCTCGGTCGTCCCCTCCTCCTACTGCCCCCAATCCCTCCCAGCATCAGAGTCTTTTCCAATGAGTCAACTCTTCGCATGAGGTGGCCAGAGTACTGGAGTTTCAGCTTTAGCATCATTCCTTCCAAAGAACACCCAGGACTGATCTCCTTCAGAATGGACTGGTTGGATCTCCTTGCAGTCCAAGGGACTCTCAAGAATCTTCTCCAACACCACAGTTCAAAAGCATCAATTCTTCGGTGCTCAGCTTCCTTCACAGTCCACCTCTCACATCCATACATGACCACAGGAAACACCATAGCCTTGACTAGACGGACCTTTGTTGGCAAAGTAATGTCTCTGCTTTTAAATACGCTATCTAGGTTGTTCATAACTTTTCTTCCCAGGAGTAAGTGTCTTTTAATTTCATGGCTGCAGTCACCGCTTTCAGTGATTCTGGAGCCCAAAAAAAAAAAGTCTGACACTGTTTTCACTGTTTCCCCATCTATTTCCCATGAAGTGATGGGACCAGAGGCCATGATCTTCATTTTCTGAATGTTGAGCTTTAAGCCAACTTTTTCACTCTCCTCTTTCACTTTCATCAAGAGGCTTTTTAGCTCCTCTTCACTTTCTGCCATAAGGGTGATGTCATCTGCATCTCTGAGGTTATTGATATTTCTCCCGGCAATCTTGATTCCAGCTTGTGTTTCTTCCAGTCCAGCGTTTCTCATGATATACTCTGCATAGAAGTTAAATAAGCAGGGTGACAATATACAGCCTTGACATACTCCTTTTCCTATTTAGAACCAGTCTATTGTTGCATGTCCTGTTCTAACTGTTGCTTCCTGGCCTGCATACAGATTTCTCAAGAGGCAGGTCAGGTAGTCTGGTATTCCCATCTCTTTCAGAATTTTCCACAGTTTATTGTGATCCACACAGTCAAAGGCTTTGGCATAGTCAATAAAGCAGAAATAGATGTTTTTCTGGAACTCTCTTGCTTTTTCCATGATCCAGCGTATGTTGGCAATTTGATCTCTGGTTCTTCTGCCTTTTCTAAAACCAGCTTGAACGTCAGGGAGTTCATGGTTCACTTATTGCTGAAGCCTGGCTTGGAGAATTTTGAGCATTACTTTACTAGCATGTGAGATGAGTGCAATTGTGTGGTAGTTTGAACATTCTTTGGCATTGCCTTTCTTTGGAATTGGAATGAAAACTGACCTTTTCCAGTCCTGTGGCCATTGCTGAGTTTTCCAAATTTGCTGGCATATTGAGTGCAGCCCTTTCACAGCATCATCTTTCAGGATTTGAAACAGCTCAGTTGGAATTCCATCACCTCCACTAGCTTTGTTTGTAGTGATGCTTTCTAAGGCCCACTTGACTTCACATTCCAAGATGTCGGTTTCTAGATTAGTGATCACATCATCATGACTATCTGGGTCCTGAAGATCTTTTTTGTACAATTCTTCCGTGTAGGAAATAAAAATATTCAAGTCTTCCCAAGTCTTCCTCTCCCCAGGAAAGTGCTGTTCGACAAAGCTAGCTGTTCCAGCTTTTTAGATTTGTTATCCTTTTAGTGGTTGACCCTTGCTTTCCTTAGAGACATAAACTAATTCAATTAAGATGCAGTCAAGTGTTGAAGGCCTATTCTGACCATGCTAGGAAACTTTGAGTGTTTTCTGTTCTGATTCACAAAGGTTCCATGGAAGAGATGGGATCAACATGGCTCCCCATGGTTAGGTTTTGTACAGAAGAGTATTCCAGATGGGAAACTTGGGGCATGCTGCTTAAGCCATTCTAGTTGGACTAGAAGATTACCATTGAGTATAGTCTGTGGGACACGGTGAGAAAAGCAGATTTATCCTGTCAGCAATAAGAAGCCATGACAAGTTTTTCACGAGGAATGTGTAATCCTTGTTAAAAATCTAGCTAAAATCCCACTTGCTCTAGCCTATGCTTAAAGTTCATATTGTAAAAGAGTTTTTAGCATCCCATTTTATGTGTTTGCACTTTGTTTTTCTGACTAGACCATGAGCTTTTATGGGCAGAAAATCTCTTACTTTTGCTTGTCCTAGAATGAACAGTTCTTATTGAATTAGTTCAAAAACATTCCATATTCCTTTAATCCATCACTGTCTTATAGGTTTGTCTTTTAATCAGTATCAGATTTTCCATCTCTCTTTCGAATTTTCAGACTGAATCTTGTAAGAATGTGATCCAAGTTGGAAACTTACCATATGGTTCCTAGTTAATATACTCTAGTTAATACATGCCACTGTCATGGCTCACCCCCCTTTATAAAAAAATAGTGATGCAATGCTGACTCATGTTTATCTTGAGTTTATATAATCTTAAACCCTTGGCAAGGGATTTAGATATTTGTTGTGCAACACAGTGTTTGGAAGCTGACCATAAAATGCTCTCTGAATGTGGAAACTATGTTATGAAAGGCTGGCACCCTGCAGAATAAAGTCAATTCCTTGTGAGCTTGACAGCAAGATTTATAGTTATTTCCCAACTTGTCCTACTGAACAACCCTGTCATGTCTCATAATGGTTGCTTTTGGTTGCCAAGCTTGAGCGGTAATCAGAAAATCTTGTGGTAACATAAATTGTGGTGGGTACTTTTAGGTTTGGAGAAGAATAAATAATGTACGAAGGACTTTCTCTCCTTTAACAAGGACAGGGGATGGAAAGAAAGTTGTCATTAGAATTTTCCATATAAAAAATGCCCCACTCTTCTACCCATCCTGCTCCAATCCTGTGTTGAGTGAGCCTCCTCTGTATGCTCACAGCACTCCCCAATTATTCTTTCAAAGTGCTTACCACGTTATATGGCCATTGCAGACATATGTGTCTATTTTGTTCCACATTGTGTAAGCTTTTTCAATGATGGAGATAGATTCTTTTTCGTTTCTACGTCACCAATGGATAATGGGGTGCCTCACACAAGGTGGTTAGTTAATGAATTATCTGTTGAATTTAACTAAGACTAATAATAATAATAATAATAGTAACAACAACAATAGCAGGTAGCAGGGCTTTCCTGGTGGCTTAGATGGTAAAGAACCTTGCCTGCAATGCAGGTTACCAGGGTTCGATCCCTTGGTAAGCAAGATCCTCTGGAGAAGGAAATGGCCACCAACTCCAGGATTCTTGCCTGGAGAATTCCATGGACAGGGGACCCTGGTAGGCTACAGTTCTGGGGTTACAAAGAGTTGGACACAACTAACATACACACACACACACAGATACACACACACACACAGCATTGAATGCAATTACTTCAGCTAGCATTGAGTGCATTTGCTTTGTACCAGCCACTGCTTTAAGGACTTTAGAAGTATTAATCCATTTAATCCTCTCACAAATTAGAAAAATAACAATGAAGTGAAGTAAGTATTAGGTAAGTTCAAGATTTTAAAGTTGATGAGTGGTAAAAATGTGTGTTTTGTGTACATGCATGTGTGCTTTACATGAATATAAATGTGTTTTGTGATGTGATTTGTTTAACAATGGATGGAAATATGTTCTTTATCCATCCCCTTATCGAAGGACATTTAGGTTATTTCCCATTCTCATACTATAGAGAATGCTGTAGGGCACGTTTAAGTATGGATATTACTCCAAAATTGATAAAGGAATTGTTGGGTCATAGGATGTGCATCATTTCATGCCAAATAATGGGGAAACAGTGGAAACAGTGGCTGACTTTATTTTTCTGGGCTCCAAAATCACTGCAGATAGTGATTGCAGCCATGAAATTAAAAGACTTACACGCTTACTCCATGGAAGGAAAGTTATGACCAACCTAGACAGCATATTCAAAAGCAGAGACATTACTTTGCTAACAAAGGTCCGTCTAGTCAAGGCTATGGTTTTTCCAGTGGTCATGTATGGGTGTGAGAGTTGGACTATAAAGAAAGCTGAGTGCCGAAGAATTGATGTTTTGTTTTGTTTTGTTTTTTAGAATTGATGCTTTTGAACTGTGGTGTTGGAGAAGACTCTTGAGAGTCCCTTGGAGTACAAGGAGATCCAATCAGTCCATCCTAAAGGAGATCAGTCCTGGGTGTTCATTGGAAGGACCGATGTTGAAGCTGAAACTCCAATACTTTGGCCACCTGATGCAAAAAGCTGACTCATTTGAAAAGACTCTGATGCTGGAAAAGATTGAGGGCAGGAGGAGAAGGGGATGACAGAGGATGAGATGGCTGGATGGCATCACCAACTCGATGGACATGGGTTTGGGTGGACTCCGGGAGTTGGTGATGGACAGGGAGGCCTGGTGTGCTACAGTTCATGGGGTCGCAAAAAGTCGAACACGACTGAGTGACTGAACTGAACTGAACTGAGGATGTGAATAATAGACATAGCCACTTGTTTGTGACAGTGATGCTAGCAGTTCCTCCACACAAAAGATAACTGCAATAGATGGAAAGACATGCAATGCCCCTAGATGGAAAGGCTCAATTTTCTAAAGAAGGCAGTCCTCATCAAACTATTCTGTAAATCCTATGGAATTCCCATTAAAACCCAACAGAAATTAAAAAAAAAACATTTAATTTTGTAGTGGGGTTATAGCCAATTAACAAACAATGTTGTGATAGTTTCAGGTGAACAATGAAGAGACTCAGCCATACATATACATGTATCCATTCTCCCCCAGTCTTCCCTCCTGTCCAGGCTACCATGTAACACTGAACAGAGTTTCCTGTGCTATACAGTAAGTTGGTTATCCACTTTAAATATAGCAGTGCCAACAGAAATTTTCTTTGAAGTTTGATAGGCTGATTCTAACTTTTAAGAGGTAGAGAAAATAACCTAGAAGAGTTGAGAAATTTTGAGAAACTAACAAAGATAGAAAGAGTGGTAGTCTAAGGCCATACCACTAGTGTTCCAGGCCAGAACACTAGAGTAGGTAGCCTTTACCTTTTCCAAGGGGTATTCCCAACACAGGAATAGAACCCAGGTCTCCTGCATTGCAGGCGGATTCATTACCAGCTGAGCCACAAGGGAAGCCCAAATATATCTATATCTATATATAGATATACATATAATGTCTACCTTGAATACTATTGCAAATATATTAACTTTGAAAATGCATATAAAAAAGGACTAGAAGAAAACCTGGCAAAAAAAAAAAAATCATTGACCTGGTTAAGTGGTGGGATTATGGACTATTTTCATTTTGGAATGCAAGCTTTTTTAATCTGTTTTTTCAGTAATGTGCAGAAATATAAATATGATCTAAAACATTAACATGAATCTTATTTTCTTAATTTTTAATATTGTCCCATCTTCTTCCTTCACAAAGTTGCCTATGGCAATTCAGATGTCATTGATTATTGCTCCTTTAGGGCAATGTTTTACTTTCTGGAAGCTAAGAGGCTTTTGTTTTTGTTTTTACACTTATTCTGACATTCCACAACAGTGTGTCTTGGTGTGGGTCTTTATCCATATATTGCACTTGACAACTGATGGGCTTCTTAAATCTGAGAACTCATGTCTTTCTTTAGTTCTGGGAAATTTTCTTCTATGATAGTTTGTCTCTTCTGCTTCCTATTTGCTTTTTAAAAACTTTTATTTTTCTCTGGCTCTGATGATAGACAAATGCTAAAATATCCAGATTTTATTTTATATTCAGAAACCCATGTGTTTTATGGAAGAGGTACTAGTAACTAGATACCCAGAAAACCACAATGGTGTGAGCACTCACCTAGAGCCTGACATCCTGGAATGTGAAGTCAAGTGGGCCTTAGGAAGCATCACTATGAACAAAGCTAGAGGAGGTGATGGAATTCCAGTTGAGCTATTTCGAATCCTAAAAGATGATGCTGTGAAAGAGCTGCCAGCAAGTTTGGAAAACTCAGCAGTGGCCACAGGACTGGAAAAGGTCAGTTTTCATTTCAATCCCAAATAAAGACAATGCCAAAGAATGTTCAAACTACCACACGATTGCACTCATCTCCTATACTAGTAAAGTAATGCTCAAAATTCTCCAAGCCAGGCTTCAGCAATAAGTGAACCATGAACTTCCTGATGTTCAAGCTGGTTTTAGAAAAGGCAGAGGAACCAAAGATCAAATTGCCAACATCCACTGGATCATGGAGAAAGCAAGAGAGTTCCAGAAAACATCTATTTCTCTTTATTGACTATAACAAAGCCTTTGACTTTGTGGATCACCACAAACTGCGGAAAATTCTTAAAGAGATGAGAATACCAGACCACCTGACCTGCCTCCTGAGAAACCTGTATGCAGGTCAGGAGGCAACAGTTAGAACTGGACATGGAACAACAGACTGGTTCTAAATAGGAAAAGGAGTATGTCAAGGCTGTATATTGTCACCCTGATTATTTAACTTATATGCAGAGTACATCATGAGAAACGCTGAGCTGGATGAAGCACAAGCTGGAATCAAGATTGCCAGGAGAAATATCAATAACCTCAGATATGCAGATGATACCACTCTTATGGCAGAACATGAAGGACTAAAGAGCCACTTGATGAAAGTGAAAGAGGAGAGTGAAAAAGTTGGCTTAAAACTTAACATTCAAAAAACTAAGATCATGGCATCTTGTCCCATCACTTCATGGCAAATAGATGGGGAAACAATGGAAACAGTGACAGATTTTATTTTGGGGGGCTCCCAAATCACTGCAGATGGTGATTGCAGCCATGAAATTAAAAGATACTTGCTCCTTGGAATAAAAGCTATGACCAACCTAGACAGCATATTAAAAAGCAGTGACATTACTTTGGCAACAAAGGTCCATTTAGTCAAAGCTATGGTTTTTTTTCCAGTAGTCATGTATGGATGTGAGAGTCAGACCATAAAGAAAGCTGAGAGCTGAAGAATTGATGCTTTTGAACTCTGGTGTTAGAGAAGACTCTTGAGAGTCTCTTGCACTGCAAAGAGAGCCAACCAGTCTATCCTAAAGGAAATCAGTCCTGGATATTCATTGGAAGGACTGATGCTGAAGCTGAAATTCCAATACTTTGGCCACCTGATGCAAAGAATTGACATATTTGAAAAGACTCTAGTGCTCGGAAAGATTGAATGTGGGAAGAGAAAGGGACAGCAGAGGATGAGATAGTTGGATGGCATCACTGACTCAATGGACATGAGTTTGAGTAACCTCTGGGAGTTGGTGATGGACAGGGAGGCCTGGCGTGCTGCAGTCCATGGGGTAACAAAGAGTTGGACGTGACTGAGTGACTGAACTGAACTGAACTGAAGTGAGTAGAAGGAGGAAGTCTAAAGAAGACTTCTGCATTATTATTAAAATTCTCTTTACTTTTTACTTTTTTTTTTTTTTTTGGCTCTGCCACATGGCTGTGTCATTTCAGTTCCCCAACCAGGGATTAAACTCAGATCATAGCAGTGAAATCCTAGAATCCTAATCTCTAGGTTACCAGAGGACTCCCAATTCTGATTCTGCTTTTCTTCAATTTGTATAAATTCTTAAACATTAGATGTCTAATACATATACTTATTTCAAGAATTATTTTTTTAAAAAATAATAACTTCAAGGTTTTTATTGGCCTGAACAACTGGAAATATGAAACTGACATCCACTGAGATGAGGAAGGCTGGTAGAGTAGTTTTAGGGAGAAGCCCAGGAGTTCAGGTTTGAACATGCTGAATTTGAATTGTCTCTCAGATATGGAGGAAGAGATGTCCATTATTGTGTTTAATTTTCCTGATAAATCCTCTTTGTGTATTTGGTCTGTGATAACAAAATACCACATATTAGGGGCCTTATAAACAACAGAAATTTCCCACAGTTTTGGAGGCTGGACGTCCAAGATCAGGGTACCAGCATGGTTGGGTGAGGGCCCTCTTCTGGGTCTCCGACTGCTAACTTCTTTCTGTGTCCTCATGCAGTGGAAGGGGCTGTGGAGCCTCTTTTATAAGGACACTAATTCCATTCATGAGCGTTTCACCCTCATGACCTAGCACATCCCAGAAGCCTCCCCTGTTAGGATTAGGATTTCAACATATGAATTTGTGGCACACGAACATTCAAGTCAAGTAAGATGAGAACTGAGAATTAACTACTGGATTAACACTTTTGTTAGGTAGTTAGAATGGGAAAAAGGAGTCCAGAATGGTGGTGGCTAAAAGACAAGGAAGGGAAAAGCCCACAAATATAGAACAAAGGAAGGTCCGAGGACCTGAGTGAGGACTTCAGGTAGAACAAGCAGCACTCCTGGCTAGCCCCATTTACACAGGGCAGGCCAGGGGGAGGAGAAAACAGAGAGGAGCCAAAGGGCCGGGGCTCTCTCTCTCTTTTCTTCGCTTCTTTTGGGTCAGCATGCCCTCATGCCTCAAGGATGTATTTTCTTAAATAAAACTGGGCTGTAACACGGAGCTGTAACGCTGATCTGTTCAAGAGCTGAGACACGGTCTATCTGAGGGCTTTAACGTCTGTCGCTTCAAATTTTCATTGTGATGAGACAGAACTGAGGAAATTACATGCTCCCACAACAACTTTGGAGTTCGTTAGTCACCTCCATGAGAGCACTGTTGGTGGCATTAACGGAAGGGCTAGAATCTGATTAGAGTGGTCTAAGGGCATCAAGGAAAGGAAATGGAGATAGGACGCATAGGCAACTTTTTTTTGGCAATCTGGTCCAAGATCATGATAGAGCATTACAGTGGGGTCAAAATTTCTCACTGCTTCTGCTGTAGGGCTCACCTATCATCATTTTGATTGCTCCATGGTCTCAGCCATTTCTGTGTTAGAAGCACCTCAAAAAGTCTCCTCACTTTTCAGGAGCTCTTCCTCCTCTGTGCCTTTGGACTGTGGCTTATCTTTATTTCTTTCCTTCCTTCCTTTCCTTCCTTCCTTGCTTTTTTTCTCTCCCTCCCTTCTTCCCTTCCTTTTTTTCTTTAATTTGATCCCACCTAAGTTCTACCTTTGGAGCATTTCTTTTTGCACTCCTCAAGAACACCTGCTTTTATTTCCCAGCATATCATACCAATTCAAATTATTTGCTCCACTTTTTGAAACCTGTTTCCTTACCTATGAAATATGCCAAAGAATAGCTGCTTAGTTCATGGATTTATGATGTTGCAGGGAGGAAGCCAATTCTGATTCCATGTTGGCAACTGTTACTTTGACTTGCTTTCATTATTATAATCATACACAATGGCTTGCCTAGAGAACCCTGCCCCCTGCTTGACTGTAAACCAAAATGCCTTTGTTCAGCTCAAGGTGAGATAGATTGTCCCTGTCCACCTGTGAATAGAAGAGATTAACACACCCCTTCTGAAGGCTGGACATAACCTTGGAGATGTTTTGCAAGATTGGAGACCCTTTCACTTTACTTCCCACTGCCTCTCCCTCTCTCTTCTGCCTTTTGACTTTAGTTCTTCATTGCTTCTTTCTCTTCTTTCTCTCTGATGTATGAAAGAACCTGGAATCTAGACCCCAATAAAGTGGTTATTTTGAGGCACTAGCCTGCCATCTTCTTGATCTGCCCCAATTAATGTCTCTTCCTGGTCTCAACATCTCATTTCTCGGATTCATTGTCCTGCCGTGCGGCAAGCAGAGTGAGCTTGGACTCCGTATCAATTACGGTCAAATGAGATTATAGAAAGGAAAGTGCTTGGTAAATTGCATACTCTATAAAAATGTTGATTTTCTGTTAGCTCTTACTTTTTTAAGAGTGTTTCATATCATGCTTTGGATATATGGGCTCTTTTCTTTTTAATTGTGATTGTTTACAGTGAGTTTAGATGGCTCACATTTTAGTGGTGGCCTACTAGAAATCTCCAGTAGTGGTTTACAGGATTATGGGAACTAGGACCAAGGATGTTTCTGATCCCAAGTTGTTTTCTGCCACAAGACTTGCTGAGTTGAAAACAATGGATTTACTCATTACCCCTTTTATAAATATTTACAAGGTTCTTCTCCCACTGTCTCCCCTAAGGGCAACAATTAAGCCTTACTTATTGTGTAGCCTCTGCCTGGCAAAACATGTCACATAGTAGGAACTTATTTCATGCTTATTTTTTAAACAGTTGATTGTACTATAGCAACATTTTTTTATTTTGTCTGTATTGACTCTAGGGATATTATTAGTGTGATAAAAAATTTGGCTAGAAATATTCCAACAAGATTTTACTGGCATGTTCATAGTGCCTATGGTGTGGGTATTTGTTTTAGGCAGAAAAATTGCCTTATTAGGACTAAATTCAGCATGATTGTCCACAATTGAAATACTAATTATAACTTAAGGAGCTGAAAAAGCTGTACTTATTGAAAGCTGCTATTTATTAATATTTTCTCTAACATCACAGTAACCTTGAAAGTCTCACATTTGTTTAAGTGCAGAATTGGAGTGAATATCCTGATCTGACTCCAAAACCAGTGTAACCAAGTGGGACCCAACGGGTCCTTCCTGGGGTAGTCCTCCTCCCATATCCTTGGCTTTAGTTCCTCTCTGAAGTATGTAGCTAATAGTAGCTGATGTGCATTTCCTGAGTTGTTTTACAGATGCTAAAACCTCCACCAAGTGTAAGACTTAACTACTTGATGACCAGAAGCATGTACCCCCAGACTTACTGGAGCCTGAGGATCCATAATGTTAACCCCTGTGACACCAGCCTGTTACCTCACCATCAACCAATCAGAGAATCACAATTGAGCTGAACATGAGCTGAACACTCACCCCAAGACCCACCCCCTCTCATCTGGGAGTGGGTCTTTAAAGTGCTTTCCTGAAATCCACTGGGGAGTTAGGTGGTTTTGAGCGCTAGCTGCCCTGGACTCCTTGCCTGGTGCCCTGCTATAAACGTTGCACTTTTCTTCACCACAACCTGGTGTCCATAGATTGACTTTACTACATGTGGACTAGTGGACCCAGGTTTGGTCTCATAACACCAGAGCATTGAACTCTTCTGCCTCTCATTTGTTTCAAGCCAAGTAGGTAGGGAATATCAGCTGGCAACAGCCTCATAAAATTTCAGTTTTCTGTTTTGGGAGTATAGTATTTACCTTATTTTTGCTCCATTTATCAACTTTTTTTTCCCCTGGGGGTTAGTGATAAAAGCAGTTCCTAATTATCTTATTCTGCATCAGGCTGACTTGCTTTACTTGCTTTCTTCCTTTTTCTTTCCTTCTTTCTTTGTTATTCAAACTCACACTGCAGCTCTGAAAGATCTCACCAGTTTTAATCCTTAATTTTTCCACAGAAAGAAGAGAAATGCCTTCGCTCCCCCACAGAACTATATCTAATTTTAGCATTGTTTATGAAATGGCTTTGAAAGTATGTTTTCAAATTGTTGTTAGTCTCTGTTTTGCCCTTGGGGCCTAAGCAACCATTGAGGTTAAATGTTAATATACTTAGAGAGAGAAAAGGACCTGATCTAGAAAACTGCAACAATATTTATTGCATGCCTACTATGTGTCAGCATAATTACAGGCCCTGGAGAAACTCAGCAATGAAAAAGAATACTGATTCAATGAAACATGCATTTTAAAATTCCTCTATAGATGATGCAATTTTTCCTTGAAACAGGTTAAATACGTTTGTGGTTTTAATATTTGCGGTATAATAGCTTTATTGTGGAGAAGGCAATGGCACTCCACTCCAGCACTCTTGCCTGGAAAATCCCATGGATGGAGGAGCCTGGTGGGCTGCAGTCCATGGGATTGCTAAGAGTCGGACACAACTGAGTGACTTCACTTTCACTTTTCACTTTCATGCATTGGAGAAGGAAATGGCAACCCACTCCAGTGTTCTTGCGTGGAGAATCTCAGGGATGGGGGAGCCTGGTGGGCAGCCATCTATGGGGTCGCACAGAGTCGGACACGACTGAAGCGACTTAGCAGCAGCAGCTTTATTGTGAATGAGTACAACTCAAGAGTAATATTACTTGCCCATGGTTTTTTTTTTTTTTTTTGGTTGTCTCAAACCATTGGATAAGTATACATTTGTATCTTAGCCTTTTGATAGTAACCATTAATTTAAAGCAAGCAGTTTGGGGCACTGAGTGCTTCCACTTCAATGAGGACTTATGCTCAAAGCTTCATCTGCATTTTTTCTGGTGTTATGTGCTGTTTGCCATAAAAAGGAGACTATAATATTTATCATATGTTAGTGAGATGTAAGATCTTAAAGTGGAGGAAACTGCTTTGGCAGGAATTTTGATAATTTTACAGTAAGACTAAATACAGCTTATCTGGGGGGCAGGGATTTAAAATTCCTGAGCAAATTTTATAGCAAAGGAAATCATAAATAAGATGAAAGACAACCATCAGAATGGGAGAAAATATTTGCAAGCAAAGCAACCAACAAGGATTAATCTCTAAAATACACAGACAGCTCATGCAGCTCAATATCAAAAGAACAAACAACCCAATCAAAACATGGACAGAAGACTCATGTTAAATAGACATTTCTCCAAAGAAGACATATAGATGGCTAACAAACACATGAAAAGATGCTCAATCGCTCATTATTAGAGAAATGCAAATCAAAACTACAATGAGATATCACCTCACACCGGTATAGCTGGTGTGGCCATGATCAGAAAATCTACAAATAATACATTCTAGAGACAGTGTGGAGAGAAGAGAGCTCTCCCTAACTGTTGGTGGGAATGTAAGTTGGTGCAGGTACTGTGGAAAACAAGTATGTAGGTTCCTTAAAAAGCTAAAAATAGAACTACCATACGACCCAGCAATCCCATTACTGGGCATTTACCCAGAGAAAACCATAATTCAAAAAGATACATGCTCCCCAATGTTCACTACAGCACTATTTACAATAGCCAGGACATGGAAGCAACTTAAATGTCTATCAACAGAGGAATAGATAAAGAAGATGTGGTATATACATATATATATATATGTGTGTGTGTGTGTATAAATATATATATATACACATATATATATATAAAGGAATATTACTCAGCCATAAAAAGAATGAAATTATGCCATTTACAGAGGTGTGGCTGTATCTAGAGAGTGTAATTCAAAGTGAAGTAAGTCAGAAAGAGAAAAACATATATTGTATAGTATCACTTATATGTGGAATCTAGAAAAATTGGTATAGATGAACTTATTTACAAGGCAGAGATAGAGTCACAAATGTATGCAAACCAAGGGGGGAAAAGAGTGGTGGGATGAATTAGGAGATTGGGATTGACATATACACACTTCTATGTATAAAATAGATAACTAATGAGAGCCTAACTATATAACACAGAGAACTCTACTCAGTGCTCTGCAGTGACCTAAATGGGAAGGAAATCCAAAAAAGAGGGAGGAAATCCAAAATATGCATAGCTGATTCACTTTGCTGTACAGCATAAACTAACACAACATTGTATACAACAAATATACTCTGGTAAAAATTAATATAAAATAAAATTTCTTAGCAAATTTAAATTCTCATCAACTTTTCTATTTGTACCCTGTGACAAAGGTGATTACAGAGTGCCTTTTATTCTTGGTATGTTGGTATTGGCACACCTCCTTGTTAAAGAATAACTTCTCAGAGTCCTCTCTTATAACTTCAGAGCATAATAGATGCTTCCCTACTCTGTTCTATCCAATTCCAACTTCTATGCCTAGTCAATGCCCTGCTTCCATTGAACATTTGATTATAGAGTCATTCTGATTGTATTTGTTAACTGATTCTTGTATGCTGACTTCGCATCAATTTCAAAACTCCTAGCAACAGGGTAAGTGTCTTCAAATTTAAAACTGTTTTTAAACAATAAAAATTATTTTATTGAATATAGTTGTTTTACCATGTTGTGTTAGTTTCTGGTGTACAACGAAGTGCTTCATATATATATATATATGTGGTTCAGTGGGTAGAGAATCTACCTGCAAAGCAGGAGGCACAGGCAGACATGGACTTAATATATACATGTTCCTCTGTTGATGGGCATGTGTGTGTGTGTGCTCAGTCGCTTCAGTCGTGTCTGACTCTTTGTGACCCTGTGGACTGTAGCCCACCAGGCTCCTCCGTCCACGGGATTCTCCAGGCAAGAATACTGGAATGGGGTGCCATGCCTTCCTTCAGGAATTTTCCTGACTCAGGAATCGAATCCATGTCTGCCTGTGTCTCCTGCTTTGCAGGTAGATTCTATACCCACTGAGCCACCTGGGAAGGCTGTTGATAGACATATAGATTTTTAAAACCCTTCTGTTTTAAATTTTTAGATAAGGAAATGGCAACCCACTCCAGTATTCTTGCCTGGAAAATCCCATCATGAAGGAGCCTGGCGGGCTACAGTCCATAAGGTCGCAAAGAGTTGTACACGACTGAACAACTTCACTTTCACTTTCTTTTAAACTTTAGCTTCCCCTTCAACACATACCAAATAGTGGGAACTCAAATGTTACTTTCGGATTCATTCATTTAGTCAAGGTGTGGGGACTAGTATTAGTGTGGTGCCACAGAATGAAAGCTCTACTGTTTACCAACTATAGGACTTTAAGCTTTTCACAGTCTCTCTGCATTGTGGTTTCTTCTTTAAACTAAAGATGCCTAATTTTTTTTTTTCAAATTCCTTTCAATTCTATGGTCTGGTGATCCAAAGGAGTGAATAAGAGTTCTCTGTATTTCTAATTTCCCACCCATGTCTTATAGTTAGTGAATGTTGTCCCATCATCTGGGATTTATATTTATGGCTCCTCTTGATGGTATATAACAAAATGATTTAAAAGAGAGAAAAGAACTTGAATACAATATAGTATGTTCAGTAGAAAATTAGTAAATGAATAAAAAGACTGATTTTTTTTCATAGTCTATTGTTTTTCCAGGTACAGTTACCAATGGTTTCAAAACATATCTCTCAAAGAATAACAAGCCCTTTTCACTTTTATGCTTTCCCTTACACATTTGCTTTATTTTTAGCTGACAAGTGGATATGTGTGTTATAGACCAAATTTCCTTAAGCTGGTCTTCTTTTTAACATGTGCAATTTTTCTAATCACATTTATTTGTGAGAGCAAGACTGTGTGTGCTGATAGGAAAGACAACAGAGTCAGCTAATTTTTGGAATAATTAGACCAGGCATGAAAATAAAGTATTGGTCTATGTGTGTAGGGCCTTAGAAGAAATCAGTCTCAGAATAATATGTATATCAGTCTTAATATGAGTAAAATTCTTAATCTAATTAGAAAAAATCCTAATAAGAAATGATAGACAATCTGTCTCACCTTCCTACCTCATAGAGTTGTTGCAAAAACTTAATAAGACTCAGCGCATTAATATTAGGTGACCATGAAGAACACCACAGACCTGTTTCCTTACCACTAATGACCACTCACAGAAAGGGGCATACTCTTCAGGGCATTTGTGAGACTTTAATTGCCATCGGTGAAGACTCCCAAATCTGCATTCCAATCTTGTTTCCTACCTTAATTTCCAATTTGATATTTTCCAACTGTCTATCAGGACTCACCTATATGAAAGTGAATCCCACCATCACTACCAAGTCAATAATGAAAGTGAAAGTCGCTCAGTCGTGTCTGACATTTTGTGATCCCATGTACTATACAGTCCATGGAATTTTCCAGGCCAGAATACTGGAGTGGGTAGCCTTTCCCTTCTCCAGGGGATCTTCCCAACCCAGGGTTCAAACCCAGGTCACCCACATTGCAGGCAGATTCTTTACCAGCTGAGCCACAAGGGAAGCCCAAGAATACTGGACTGGGTAGCCTATTCTTTCTCCAGCAGATCTTCCTGATCCAGGAATCCAACTGGTGTCTCCTGCATTGCAGGCATTTTTTTTTTTTTTTTTACCAACTGAGCTATAAGGGAAGCCACAAAAGTGAAAGTCAATAGAACATAGACAAAGTGATCCATTTTCTCCTACCCCAATTGTTTATCTTCTGAAACTTCCTAATTTTTCTCCAAGTCAGTTTTTCCCAGTGCAAACCAGAAAAGGAAAGCTATCTTAGGCTTTGCCCAGGGTCATCTAAACCTCCAAGTTGGAACAATATCTAGAAAGAAAGTAGTTAGGGTCTGGGAAGTTGGAGAGGTGAGGCAGGAAAGGACCTGAAGACAGAAAGGTTTAGAAACTGAAGGATTCAAAGGCAAGGAGCACAGTGGAATTGAAGGTCAGTTTAGGAACTCATTACACAAATTTGGTTCATCTGTTTCCCTCTCCTCATGTGGTTCAAGCACCTTTTAGAATTTTATTTTTAAAAGGACCAGAGAGCATAATAAAATTTCAGTAAACGTAAAATTTGTTTTTGAAATCTCAAAGCCTTGAAGCCATATTGGAATCTCCAGCCCCCTCAATATTCTACCAATTAAAATGGTTGGGAAGATCCGCTGGAGAAGGGAATGGCAAACCACTCCAGTAGTCTTGCCTGGAGAATCCCATGGATAAAAGAGCCTGGCGGGCTACAGTTCAAAGAGTTGCAAAGAGTAGGACACTGAGCGACTACACACACGCACGCACACACACACACACACACACACACACACACACACACACACACACACACACGGTACTTGACAAATACTTGCTGGAATGAATAGATGAAAACCCTGTTGATGTTTCCTTCTCTAGGACATCTGTACTCACCATTTCTACCCCATTCCCAGTGTAAAACTAGCGCCAAATCTCCCCTTTAGTACTTACATTCCTCCAAAATTTATTTCCAAATTTATCTTTCCCTATCAACATCTTCTGGAGAAGGCAATGGCACCCCACTCCAGTACTCTTGCCTGGAAAATCCCATGGACAGAGGAGCCTGGTAGGCTGCAGTCCATGGGGTCGCTAAGAGTCAGACACGGCTGAGCAACTTCACTTTCACTTTTCACCTTCATGCAATGGAGAAGGACATGGCAACTCCCTCCAGTGTTCTTGCCTGGAGAATCCCAGGGATGGGGGAGCCTGGTGGGCAGCCGTCTATGGGGTCGCACAGAGTCGGACACGACTGAAGCGACTTAGCAGCAGCAGCAGCAGCAGGTCAACATCTTCGTCTTCCCACTTATGTTAAGCTGTCTCCATTCACTGTCTCCTGGTCATGCTCATTCTTTTGTTTCTTAACTCTTCCTTGTACATACCCTCTCTTTTCATTTCACTTAATTCAGTATCCTTTGTACATACCCTTTCCCTTCCTTTCAATTTAATCCAGTATACTTTAAGACCCAACTCAAGTCCCATCAACATCTTCATAAATTTCAGTGAAGATGAATCTCATCTATTTAAAAAGTTCTATCATAACTCCAGCTGTATTGGCATTTAATCATTTTTTCTCTTTGATAGTATATGTGTCTTGACTTCCTAGAGTGTGTGTGTGTCTTTTTTGTGTGTGTTACCCACAATGTTTAGCAAAAAAGCTTATTGAATGAATGATTCATGTTGAGTACAGAAACAGAAAAAAGGGGGTTGATAATGAAATAATATTAACCTCTTTCACTTTATTATTCAAGAGATCAGCAAAATACCTTAAAGACTGACAATATCCTTGACATCTCAATTTTATAATAATAAAACAATGTATGCAAAGATGATACGCAGATATATACAAAGGTTACTATATGTGTCATCTTTATAATATGTAAGTGTATATAAAAGAGGAAGGAATTTTCTAAAATAAGAATTTAATAGTGGAAACCAAATCAAAATAAAAACCTTTTTTCTTAGAAACATATTTGAGAATTTGGAAAGGGATTTATGCTTTTTGATTTTAGGGTGAATCTATTAGGCTTCTAATAAAAGATAAAATGACACCCAAAAGAAGTATTTTTTAATAAAGTTCTAGCCAATGAACTTCTAATGAGATAATTCCTGCTTTACTTCTTTCAAAACTTGAAATAAAATCACCGCTATTGAATGCAGATTTTGAGGGCAGTGATCTAATTACCCTAACATATCCCAAGGAACAATTTAAAACTTTGATAGCTAAAATCTTGGAAGAAACAATCAAGTCTTTGAAGGCATGAAATCTTTCGAGGCTATTACTGGTAAGTGAGGTAAAAATAGAAGAAACTTATAATTGTTATAAATATTATTCTTTGGATAGTTAAACCTTAAGCAGAGAGAAAATTTAAATTCGAAAAATGTTATCTGAGCATTTTTGAAGTGGAGACTGGTCTATTGGTCTGAGGATTATAAAATAATACTAAATTAGTTTGTTCTGAATAAAATACTAATCTTGAACCACTTCATGAAATTGACATGCTTGCCTTTAATAGCTCTTTTTCTTTTTTTTCTTTCTCATTTTTTCTCCTTAACATTTCATAAATGTCATAATACACATTGAGTCATGATGCCTCCCCTGTAGTTCTGAAATCATTATCTTGGATATTACTGAACAATTTCAAACATTTGAAAGGCTGACATTGATTGATAAAGTTATTCATAATACATGCCGATTACTGATTTAATCACTTTGGGGTTAAATGAAGAAGCATTTTAAGTGGTGTGCTCTGATATAGTTCAATTATTGAAAGCAAATCAAACAAGAAATACATTTCAAAAAAGAAATATGATAAATGGACATCATTTCTGTAAGAAAGTTTATTTTTAAATGAAGAATATTTATAAATTAATGGCACACAGAAATGATGAATTCCTTGTCATTTGTCTTTAAATATCAGCATCATCAAATATTAAGTACCTGTAATATCTACTCCAATTGATCTCATGCTTTTCCTTGACCTTGATACATAGTTGGATGTTTCCTTAAAGAGCTAAATACCTGTTCAGTCCTGCTGCTTTGCTGGCTAACTGATTTCTTCCTGTTGTTAAGTCATTTGTTCCCCAAACCCTTTTCCCTCTAGGATTTAACCTCTCCTCAAAAGTACCTGTATGTGTCACAGCCTATCATACTAACGCTGTCTGTGAGACTTGGCAGTAAAACAAGGCTGCACTTTTCAAAGCAGCTCTAAGTATAATACAGGCAGCTCGCGTCGGGAGACGACGTAAGATGAAGTTTCAGGGCTATGATGAAGAGGTCTTCAAATCTAAATAGCTTCTGCAAGGGAAATGGTTCTGTGTTTCTCAGGTAATTGCAATCCCCGAAATCAAAACACCTCTCAATGTGTGCAATGACATGGTTATCAAATGTTTTAAATGATTTCCTGAGCATCCGAGCTGAGAAGAATGGCAGGTTTAGATTTGTTTGAAATTCATAATATTTGTCATTCAGCCTCTGAACCAGCTTGTTCCCATCATTTGGAATGGGGCTATACAAATGGCAACCCACTGGAATGCCTTTTTTTTTCCCCCAGAGAGAGACTGCTGTCCTAGAATTATAGCAGCATATTAAAGAAAAAAATTACACCCTTTAAAAATAAATTTTCCAGGCCCCATGGGATGTTATCTTGGGAAAACTTGATACTTTATTGAAAAAACAGGAAGAGCTCATACACAACAATATCTCATGTCAGTTAAGTGCTTAGAGTAGAAGTTTCCTTTGGTAAATCTTTTATGTTTCTAGTTGGAATTTTCAATTTATTTTGCTTGAATATTTCAAGTCAGATTAAATTAGGTAATTAATAAAAGCAATTCTGAGATGTTTTTCCAACAATAAATAGATATTTTGATTTTGAGGACTACAATCCCAAAAATATGGATCTTTCCTAAACAATCTTTGTTTAGCATTAGTGAGAAAAAAAAAAAAAAGAAATTGAACTGAGGAGTTAATGTTTTTTTAAAAAGTTGTCTTGGGTTACTATTGCTTCATTCTTTAATGTTGGTGCTTAACCTATTTTAATAAAGCTTTCAGGCTTTTTAATTGGATTGGATTGGCCAAAAAGTTCGAAACCCAAATGAACTTTTTGGCCAATCCAGTAAAATGGATAATGGAATACAAAGCATGCTAATATGTTATTCAGTTTACCCACACGTGTGGGGGACCCAACTGTTCAAGTCGAAAGAGCCGGGTCAGTACTGTTGGCAGCATCTCTGAAGCACAGGCAGAGAACATTAGAAATGATTAGAAATGCATGGGAGCCTTTCCTCTTGTGCTCTTTCCTCTCAAGGTACTACCTGTGCTGTTTTGTAGTTGCTGGTTAATGGGCAAGCCTCTTGCATAGACTGTGCTTTGTGAAGGTAAGGATCCTGCATTTCTTTTTCCCTTAAAAAAAATTTGAAGTGTAATTGATTTACAACGTTAACTTTAAGGACCTTGTTTTTCATCCTCATTAACCCCCTCAGTTAGCACAGTGACTACCATAATATTAGCGGTTGAAATAGGTCTGCCAATTGAACATCTTGTGTTATAAAGTCCATGAAAACAGTGACTCTGTTGACTTCACTTTTATGTCTTGAGCACCACTAGGTGCTTCTCGGCTAAAAGAATGTGAAATATGTGAAAACAAACCTTTAAATTTTGTGAATAACTCATATGTACATCATCTTATTTCAGCCTTTCATAAGCTTCATGGACTAGTAGGTAGGGCAGTTTATTATTATCTCCACTTTCTAGATAGGGAGACAAAGATCCAGAGTGATGAATTAACTTACTAAAATTAACTCAAACTTATAACTATTTAGTGAAAACACGGTAAAGGAGCTCATATGTCTGTCAGTAATTGCCCTTAAGAATAGGTCTTGAGTTCACAGACATAAAAAACAAACTTATGGCCAAAGGGAAAAGAGGAGGGGCGGGAAGGATAAATTAGAAGTTTGGGGTTAGCATGTTACTGAGTCCAAACTCCCTCTGCTCACCTCACGACAGGCCAATAAATCCAAGAGACAGGCTGTTGAGGCAAGAAAAAGACTTTAATCGGGGAACTAGCAGACCTAGAAGATGGCAGGCTAATGCCTCAAAGTAACCATCTTGTTGGGACCTGGATGTCAGATTATTTACGTATCAGAGATGGGGGAGATGAGGAAACAAAGTAAAAATACCATTTAATTGTTGCAAATATCTCCTAGAATGACAAGCCTCTGACAGAGGGATGTGTTAGTTTCACTTCCGTACAGTCATTTCACGGGTACTGTGAAATGGAACATCTCCTGTCATGTCAACAAACAAAGATGTCACATCTATCTGTGATTCCAGCCTCCCGAAATGTGAATTTCTGGGATGCACAGGTAAGCAGCATTCAGATGCTTATCTCTTTCCTTTTCTCCTTTGCTTTTCGCCTCTCTTCTTTTCACAGCTATTTGTAAGGCCTCCCCAGACAGCCATTTTGCTTTTTGGCATTTCTTTTCCATGTGGGTGGTCTTGATCCCTGTCTCCTGTACAATGTCATGAACCTCTGTCTGTAGTTCATCAGGCACTCTATCTATCAGATCTAGGCCCTTAAATCTATTTCTCACTTCCACTGTATAATCATAAGGGATTTGATTTAGGTCATACCTGAATGGTCTAGTGGTTTTCCCTACTTTCTTCAGTTTAAGTCTGAATTTGGTAATAAGGAGTTCATGATCTGAGCCACAGTCAGCTCCTGGTCTTGTTTTTATTGACTGTATAGAGCTTCTCCACCTTTGGCTGCAAAGAATATAATCAATCTGATTTAGGTGTTGACCATCTGGTGATGTCCATGTGTAGAGTCTTCTCTTGTGTTGTTGGAAGAGGGTGTTTGCTATGACCAGTGCATTTTCTTGGCAAAACTCTATTAGCCTTTGCCTTGCTTCATTCCGTATTCCAAGGCCAAATTTGCCTGTTACCCCAGGTATTTCTTGACTTCCTACTTTTGCATTCCAGTCCCCTATAATGAAAAGGACATCTTTTTTTGGTGTTAGTTTTAAAAGTTCTTGGAGGTCTTCATAGAACCATTGAACTTCAGCTTCTTCAACGTTACTGGTTGGGGCATAGACTTGGATTGCTGTGATATTGAATGGTTTGCCTTGGAAACGAACAGAGATCATTCTGTCTTTTTTGAGATTGTATCCATGTACTGCATTTAGGACTCTTTTGTTGACCATGATGGCTACTCCTGCCCACAGTAGTAGATATAATGGTCATCTGAGTTAAATTCGCCCATTCCAGTCCATTTTAGTTCACTGATTCCTAGAATGTTGATGTTCACTCTTGCCATCTCCTGTTTGACTACTTCCAATTTGCCTTGATTCATGGACCTGACATTCGAGGTTCCTATGCAATATCACTCTTTACAGCATCAGACCTTGCTTCTGTCACCAGTCACATCCACAACTGGGTATTGTTTTTGCTTTGACTCTATCCCTTCATTGTTTCTGGAGTTATTTCTCCACTGATCTCAAGTAGCATATTGGGCACCTATCGAGGAGAGATAAGGAAGCCTTCCTCAGTGATCAGTGCAAAGAAATAGAGGAAAACAACAGAATGGGAAAGACTAGAGAACTCTTCAAGAAAATTAGAGATACCAAGGGAACATTTCATGCAAAGATAGGCTCGATAAAGGACAGAAATGGTATGGACCTAACCGAAGCAGAAGATATTAAGAAGAGGTGGCAAGAATACAGAGAAGAACTGTACAAAAAAGAACTTCACGATCGAGATAATCACAATGGTGTGATCACTCACCTAGAGCCAGACATCCTGGAATGTGAAGTCAAGTGGGCCTTAGAAAGCATCACTATAAACAAAGCTAGTGGAGGTGATGGAATTCCAGTTGAGCTACTTCAAATCCTGGAAAGTGATGCTGTGAAAGTGCTGCACTCAATATGCCAGCAAACTTGGAAAACTCAGCAGTGGCCACAGGACTGGAAAAGGTCAGTTTTCTTTCCAGTTCCAAAGAAAGGCAATGCCAAAGAATGCTCAAACCACTGCACAATTGCACTCATCTCACACGCTAGTAAAGTAATGCTCAAAATTCTCCAAGCCAGGCTTCAGCAATACGTGAACCATGAACTTCCAGATGTTCAAGCTTGTTTTAGAAGAGGCAGAGGAACCAGAGATCAATTGCCAACATCTGCTGGATCAAAAGCAAGAGAGCTTCAGAAAATATCTATTTCTGCTTTATTGACTATGCCAAAGCCTTTGACTGTGTGGATCACAATAAACTGTGGAAAATTCTTCAAGAGATGGGAATACCAGACCACCTGACCTGCCTCTTGAGAAACCTGTATGCAGGTCAGGAAGCAACAGTTAGAATTGGACATAGAACAATGGACTGGTTCCAAATAGGAAAAGGAGTACATCAAGGCTGTATATTGTCACTCTGCTTATTTAACTTATATGCAGAGTATGTCATGAGAGACGCTGAGCTGGAAGAAGCACAAGCTGGAATCAAGATTGCCGGGAGAAATATCAATAACCTCAAATAGGCAAATGACACCACCCTTATGGTAGAAAGTGAAGAGGAACTAAAACTCTTCTTAATGAAAGTGAAAGAGGAGAGTGAAAATGTTGGCTTAAAACTCAACATTCAGAAAACGAAGATCATGGCATCTGGTTCCATCACTTCATGGGAAATAGATGGGGAAACAGTGGAAATGGTGTCAGACTTTATTTTTGGGGGCTCCAAAATCACTGCAGATGCTGATCACAGCCATGAAATTAAAAGACACTTACTCCTTAGAAGAAAAGTTATGCCCAACCTAGATAGCTTATTCAAAAACAGAAACATTACTTTGCCAACAAAGGTCTGTCTAGTCAAGGCTATGCTTTTTCCACTGGTCATGTATGGATGTGAAAATTGTACTGTGAGGAAAGCTGAGCGCCAAAGAATTGATGCTTTTGAACTGTGGTGTTGGAGAAGACTCTTGACAGTCCCTTGGACTTCAAGGAGATCCAACCAATCCATTCTAGAGATCAGTCCTGGGTGTTCTTTGGAAGGACTGATGCTAAAGCTGAAACTCCAATGCTTTGGACACCTCATGGGAAGAGTTGACTCGTTGGAAAAGACTCTGATGCTGGGAAAGATTGAGGGCAGGGGGAGAAGGGGACGACAGAGGATGAGATGGTTGGATGGCATCACCGACTCGATGGACTTGAGTTTGGGTAAACTCCGGAAGTTGGTGATAGACAGGGAGGCCTGGTGTGCTGCAAATCATGGGGTTGCAAAGAGTCAGATATGACCGAGCGACTGAGTTGAACTGAACTGAATTGAACAGGTAAGCAGCAGACAAGGGGCACTGGGCACTGCACCATTTGCCACTCAAAGAATTCGAGACTGTCACAGTCCTTCACATGTGGGAGGGGTCAGGCTATCTCCTTGAGGCAGGCCATTATGTTTAATGAAAAGAATCAAAGTTACAGAAGCAGATCCAGTGTAAATTAAAAATTAATCCTTCCCAGTTACAAACAAATACACACTACTGTATATAAAATGGACCAGCAAGGTCCTACTGTATAGCATAGGGAACCTATATTCAATATCTTATGATAATCTATTATGGAAAGGAATCAGAAAAACAATATATAGCTGAATCACTTTGCTGTACACCTGAAGCTAACATAAAATTGTAAATCAATGCCACTTAAAAAAAAATAAACTGGTCTTGAGCTAGTCTGCTCTCCGTTCTAAACAGAGAAAAGAATGTTGCTGTGATTGCATACGTGTATTGGCAAGTACTTATTCCTCAGAGAGATGTGTGTGTGTGTGTGTGTGTGTGTGTGTGTGTGTGTGTGTGTGTGGTGTGTTTGGTGACATTCTTTCAGCTACTTCAAAGATATGAGAACTGATTATTTATGCATCATGTAGTGTTTAACAATCTCCTTTACATAATCTTTGTAGTGTGCCAGCTAGTGTAAATAAGGTCCTTGATTCAGTTCCCTGAACCCAGGGCCTCTTTTGCCTTAAGGTGGCAGAATACTTCCCATAACTTTTCCAGTCATAACTTTTGGTGTCGTGCCTTACAGCAGGAAGTCTAAATGGCAGTGGGATCATAGAACTGATGCTCTGGGGTTGCAAAACTATCCCAGTAAGTTTGACTTAAAAAATTAGTGTCAGAACTTTCTGGAAACATATTTTAACTCATGTTAAAGATGACTGCAACTCTGAGTATTCTCAGAAAAGCAAAGTTTGGGGAAGATAATATAAAATAACTTTTTCCATTTATTGCTAAAAGATTCTAAAATATACATCTCCTAAAGTAGTCTATGCTCTGCTTCATCCTCACTTGTAATGGCCTTCCAATAATACAGTAACTTGATGTTGTCATTTAAAGTGGAAATCCACTCTAATCAAATTTTATGTTGCTATGCCAGTGTTTGATAAACTCCAGACATTTGTGCCTGCTGCTCTTTTCTATTGATTAAAAATCTCTTAGCAGGTCACATGATCTTATCTTATTCAGCAATCAAAAAGCATGTGGGTCATTGCCAATGTGAGGGAGGAAAGAGAAATGGATGTGATGACCTGTTAAAATTAGTGAACTTTAGAGGATCCAGTGGGTCGAAATATTTTCCTATCTTCTGAGTTCTTTCCTTTGAATAGATTTCAAATGTGTTCCATGAGGATTATTAAAGATAATCTTTATTTCAGAGTCTTCCTAAGATCTTCTTCACGCTGAATACAACTCTTGGAGTCTTAAACCTATCTTGCTTTTCTAGGAATCAGTCTCTTTATGGGGGATGGGAGGTCGAAGGTTAATGACTGTTTCCTTCTTCCTTCCCTTCATTCTTCCAGCCGTCTTTCCTTCTTTCCTTCCTTCCTCCCTTCCTCCTTTTCTTTCTTTATTACGAGCAGCACTAGCAGGAAAACACACAAACTAAAACCACTCCAGGAAAAAGCAAATCATAACATCTGTCCAGGTCGAAGTTAGTAAAGTCTTGAGTTGCCCTAGAGGGCAAGAGCAGATAGAAGTTTATACTTTGGTCAGTGATTATTGCTGGATAGGAAGAGATTCCTTAAGACTGTGGTCAGAGAGGTGACATTACTACTGTTGGGGGTAGGTATATGCTGGGGACTGATCGAAAAAGATCCTCAGTCTTTCCTTGACAGGACCAATGAGGATCCCCTGGGGAAAATCCTAGAGTCACTGGAGGTGGGGAGAAAACATCGCTGAAAGGCAAGTCTGTCATCTTGCTTCCTGCCATCTCTTCTAGAGAGCAATGACACCAGCAGGTGGCAGAGAATAAGAATTCAATGGCATCATTGAGTAGCGGAATCATTAGTAATGATGGTGATCACCATATACTAAGGATTAGCCTTTCTCTCTCATTTTCTTGTGACTTAGTAAGCTCTGAAATTCCTATGAAAGCTGATAGGGGAGAAAGCTCCAAGAAAGACTGATAGCAAGTGAGTGCCCTATCAGCTAGAAAGGTGAGGGCTCAAAACTAAGTTGGATTTAATTTAGAAAATAAGACCACAAAATGTTTTATTTCCTGTACCAAAGCAATCAGGAACAAATTCATGCCTTTCACAAATACATTTTAAAAATGGAAGGAAGCATCTAACCTCTGAGAATTGGGTTGGGATTCAAAGGAGCTTTCACTTTGTGCTTAAAATGTGTGTGTGTGTGTGTGTGTGTGTGTGTGTGTGTGTGTGTGTGTGTCTAAGGGGAAAAATAATCATCCTTTCCTTTCAAAACAAAAACAAAAGTCAATTTGGGTTGAGAAGGGGGTTTGGAGTTACACAGATATCTTCAAAGTCATTTAGATTAGTCCTTGCCTAGAATGACTTTGAGAGCCTGGAAGCCCTAGATTGGAACATAGCTTTGAAGGGGATAAACTAGGAGAAACGCAAAAGCATATGATCTCTTTTACTCATTATCCAATTCTACAAAGAACATTTGTGAGTGTGAATATTTTATATTATTTCAAAAACTGCAATTACTTGACCAATTAAATACCACTTATTTCTTTAGTCAACATCGAATGAATATTTCTGGCCTATTATGTGCCAGGCAGTTTTCTAGGCACTTAGGATACAGAGCACAATAAAAATAAATTAATTCTACTTCTTACACCATTTTAATTGACTCCTTTTTGTGTCTTCCACACTATTGGTATAGGACATACCATTCTACCATATTGTTTATCACATCGTATCAAAGTAATCAGCTTATGTAATTTGGGTTGAAAACACCTTTTACAATATAAAAGCAGAAAATATGAGAAGATGAGAATAATGGACTTGACTGTATAAAAGATAGATTCTTCACAGAAACAAAACAAAACATCAAGAAAAATGATAAAGTAGGAGAAATATTTGCAACATAAATGACACACAGGTTTTCTATCTGTAATAGATAAAGAGTTCTTCCAGGACACTAAGCAACAAATCAGTAACTAGTTAAAAATTCTCCAAAGGTCACAAACAGAAAATGTACAAAAGGAGAAATTACATAGCTAATACATACATTTAAAACTTTTAAATATTTATGTTCACTAGTAACCAAGGAAATGTAAATCTAAGCAAAAAGATACTATCTCTGGCTATTGAACTTGCAAAGACTAACATTTTTAAATCTCCAGTTCTAATTCTCTAATAGTTTCCCAACTGTTGACATTTGAGGCAGGATCATTCTTTGTGATGGGCCACTGTCCTGTGTACTGTAGGATGTTTAACAGCATCCCTAGCCTCTCCCTACTAGATGCCAGTAACATCCCCTCTGTGTTATGACAGCCAAAAATGTCTCCAGAAAATGTCACATGTTCGCCCTGAGTTGAGAACCACTGCTCTAAGCATATGGGCTTCCCAGGTGGTGCTAGTGCTAAAGAACCCGCCTGCCAATGCAGGAGACCTGGGTTCGATCCCTGGGTGGGGAAGACCCCCTGGAATAGGAAATGGCATCCCACTCCAGTATTCCTGCCTGGAGAATCCCATGGACAGAGGATCCTGGTGGGCTACAGTCCATGGGGTCACCAAGAGTTGAACACGCCTGAAGCGATTTAACAGGCACTCTCTAAGCATATGAAGGTGCTTGGCATTTCTCCCACTCATCATCACCTCTTTTAGTTTCAGACCTATGCACACGCTTTTTTTTTTGGGCAAATCTTTATTGTTTCCATTTGGTCCAAGGCTTGACAGAGGGCTACAGGTTTAAAAAGCTGTCTAGAGAGGCTGCAGGCAGAAACCCTGACACCAGAGGGGATTCTCAAAGACTGGTTGGCTCCAAATGCTTCTAGTTGTGCTTGAAGGTGAGCGTTTTGGAGAGATAGGCTCCCAGCTGCCCCTGGGAACCAGTCATCTGGCAGAGATTAGTCAAGCGGTCGATCATCTTCTGGATGAATTTCACCTGCTCATCTAGGAAATGATTCTTCAGGAAGTCACGGAGATGGGGATCTGCACAGGCAGCACCCAGGGCTTTGTTGCTGTTGTTCAGTCCTAAGTCATGCCTGACTCTTCGCAGCCCCATGGACTGCAGCACAGCAGGCTTCCCTGCCCTTCACTATCTCCCAGAATTTGCTCAAATTCATGTCCATTGAGTGGGTGATACCATCCAACCATCTCATCCTCTGTTGGACCCTTCTCCTCCTGCCTTCGATCTTTCCCAGCATCAGGGTCTTTTCCAGTGAATCTGCTCTTTGCATCAGGTGGCCAAAGAATGTAGACCTAAAAGGACCTGGTTTAGCTTCTTTTGCATAAGTTAGGTGGCTTCCGTAGGCTCCTGGGCTTTTGCCTGCTCATCTTGGGGAGGCTTCTGCAAGTCTTGGAGGAGGGCACAGATGCTGCTCTGATTTTACATTTTAAAGAGATGCTGGGTGACTTCGTGCTTCTCCTAGGCCAATTCATGGAAAAAGAGGCCCAGGCCCTCCAGATGCACATTGTCCTGTGGAAATAGAAGCCCAGAGAAAGGTAAGTGTGGGAAGCACGCAGATGGAGGTTGATGGAGCAGTGGACAGGGCCTCCACCTTGGTGGAGACATTCTGATGAATCTGGGAGCTCATGGTTGATCAGCAATGAGGAGTTATATACAAAAGCTTGTGTTAGCTGGTCCTGGAGGCTAAGGATAGCTGAGTGGCTGGTTTCAAAGGCTGTGACTGGACAAAAGGTTGGAGGGTGGTTGGAGGCTGGAGGCAGGGGTATCCCTGGGTCTGTTCCATCCAAATACTGTTGAAGGAAGAGGCACATCCCAGGACCGCTTGGTGCGCTGCCCAGATCTGTGCATTTTCTTGCTCTTGTGCATTTCCTTTCAAGCTCTTAAAAAAACAACAACAACAAACTTTTTACTCTTCATGTTTCTGTTGAGGTTTTTGAGAAGCTTTCCATGACCCCTTGAGATGGGTTCCCACTGCACCCTGCATTTACCCCTATCTCAGCTCATTTCACACTGTCTTTTACTTAATGTAATTATTATCCAGTCTCCTCTAATAGAACATAAAATCCCCACAGGCCCATCCTAGCAACTTGTGCTTTTGTGGGCCTCTTTGTCCATAACTAACATTAGAATTATATTTTATCACTGCATTAGAATAAAGACTAATACAATCCAGCCAGCATTACATTAATTTCTTTTTTCTCATCTTAAAGAAAATTAAAATATTTTTGTGGACCCCTGAAAAGTACTGTGGTTCCTAGGCACTGTGTTCACCATGCTTAATGGATAAGTTGGCCCTGGCTTCAAAAAGATGAATAGTACCTGTCTTCATCACTACTGTATACTCAGTGCCAACATTGAGTAGCTGTTTAATAAATAGTTCTCAAATAAATAAATGGATAAAATTTCTACTAAATAGGAAGTATTTCTAAATCCTTGAACCACAAGACTTTAAAATAAATTTAACTAAGCAAGATATACTCATTTCATTAGATTTTGTTCTTAAGTTCATTGTGCTCTAGTTTTGACCTGCTTGAAAAATGTTCTGCATTCTCTCATCATATATATTATTAAAATATTTCTGATACAGTTTTAAAAAATTTAAATAGATCCTTGATCATCTAGCTTTCCACCTGATTCTGATATCAAATACTTGTTGTTAAACTGAAAATAATAGGCCCATCGTATATATCAGATTACTTTATGTGGATTCTTTCATCATTTTTCTACTGGCTTTCTTTTCTTTTGTAAAATTAGGATATAGCAGGTAAATTTGTGAGTCTGGTAGGATGTATGAGAGCCTACCTTGCTTTGCTGGTACTTCAAATTGTGATTTTTAACAGTTTTGTGAATTTTCAATTTTGTCAGTTTACATAAGCTGTCACCAAGCACTGTTGTGTTGATCTATGCTAACCAGTGTATAAATTCCCACGTGGCTCAGTGGTAAAGAATTCGGCTGCCACTGCAGGAGACATTAGTTTGGTCCCTGGGTTGGGAAGATTGCCCTGGACAAAGAAATGGCAACCCACTCCAGTATTCTTGCCTGGAAAACCCCAGGGACAAGAGGGGACTGGTGGGCTACAGTCCATGAAGTCACAGAAAAGTCAGACATCACTTAGTGACTAAACAAACAAACAAACAAACAAAAACAATAACCAATGTATAGTCCTTGCCCTCAAGGAGTTCAAAGATTAGTGCTATTCTTCAGTTTCCTTTCTTTGATTAAAATGCATGCTTATAATCAGCCCTCTTTATCCACAGGTTCCAAATCTGTGGCTTATACCAACCATGGATCAAAAATAATAAGAGAAAAAAAATTACAGAAAGTTCCAAAAAACAAAACTTGAATTTGCTGCACATTGGCAACTATTTATATGGCTTTCACATTGTAGTAAATATAAGTAATCTAGAGATGGTTTAAAGTGTATGGAAGGATATGCATAGGTTATATGTAAATATTATGCTATTTTATATAAGGGACTTGAGCATCCTTGGATATTGGTAACCTCCAGGGGGAGGAGACAGGGTCCCAGTGCCCTGTGCATACTGAGGGAAAACTATACATTAGTAATCAAAGACCTACTAGGTATTTGTGAAATAAGAGCAAACTAATTGATAGTCTTGGGAGAAGAGCGCATCGTGGACATGTTTAGGACAAGCAAACTACTCCTGTTGTACTCTATAGCACACCTTTCTAGGGGCAGAATATTTATGTCCTCCTGCTCTGTTATCCACTGTTCAAAATGCTATTTTTCTGCAACTAAGAGTCATGATGTTGTCCTTTTTGAATTAAATACACTTTTGTAAAACGTTGCAATTCCCAGAACAGATATTATTTACTGATAGCATTTTCAGTTCAGTTCAGTTCAGTTGCTCAGTTGTGTCCGACTCTTTGCGACCCCATGAACCACAGCACGCCAGGCCTCCCTGTCTATAGCCAACTCCCTGAGTTTACCCAGGCTCATGTGCATTGAGTTGGTGATGCCATCCAACCATCTCATCCTCTGTTGTCCCCTTCTCCTCCTGCCTTCAATCTTTCCCATCATCAGGGTCTTTTCAAATGAGTCAGCTCTTCACATCAGGTGGCCAAAGTACTGATGTTTCAGCTTCAACATCAGTCCTTCCAATGAACACTCAGGACTGATTTCCTTTAGGATGGACTGGTTGGATCTCCTTGCAGTCCAAAGGACTCTCAAGAGTCTTCTCCAACACCACAGTTCAAAAGCATCAGTTTGTTGGCACGATGGCATCCCACTCCAGTACTCTTGCCTGGAAAATCCCATGGATGGAGGAGCCTGGTGGGCTGCAGTCCATGGGGTTGCGAAGAGTTGGACATGACTGAGTGACTTCACTTTCACTTTTCACTTTCATGCATTGGAGAAGGAAATGGCAACCCACTCCAGTGTTCTTGCCTGGAGAATCTTGGGGACAGGGGAGCCTGGTGGGCTGCCGTCTATGGGGTCACACAGAGTTGGACACAACGCTACTAAGTGACTTAGTAGTAGTAGTAGTAGTGACTAGATGGACCTTTGTTGACAAAGTAATGTCTCTGCTTTTTAATACGTTGTCTAGGTTGGTCATAACTTTTCTCCCAAGGAGTAAGCGTATTTTAATTTCATGGCTGCAATCACCATCTGCCATGATTTTGGAGCCCCCCAAAATAAAGTCAGCCACTGTTTCCACATCTATTTGCCATGAAGTGATGGGACCTGATGCCATGATCTTAGCATTCTGAATGTTGAGCTTTAAGCCAACTTTTTCACTCTTCTCTTTCACTTTGATCAAGAGGCTTTTTAGTTCCTCTTCACTTTCTGCCATAAGGATGGTGTCATCTGCATATCTGAGGTTATTGATGTTTCTCCTGGCAATCTTGATTCCAGCTTGTTCTTCATCCAGCCCAGCATTTCTCATGATGTACTTTGCATATAAGTTAAGTAAGCAGGGTGGCAATATACAGCCTTGATGTACTCCTTTTCCTATTTGGAACCAGTCTGTTGTTCCATGTCCAGTTCTAACTGTTTCTTCCTGACCTGCATACAGGTTTCTCAAGAGGCAGGTCAGGTGGTCTGGTATTACCATCTCTGGAAGAATTTTCCACAGGTTGTGTAATTTGTGATGACACTGTGGATAACTGTTTTTTTTTTTTTCATTAATAACATTTCTCCCTTTGTAGGATGGATAATCTTTAAACGGGTTTCCAGTCGTGTATAAATCTAGCTAAAGAATGTGAATTCATGTTTGATTCCACAAAAAGTGTGGCTTACTTTTGTTTCCATGAGTCAGTTTTGTCCCCAATTAAGTCTCCCCTAATCCTGTTGGTCATAATCAATTGCTTCTTTCCCTAAGCTCTCCCAGGAGGTTATTTGTCTCTCTATTTAGTATTTCTGTTTTAGTTGTCTTATCTGTGAAGGAACAGATAAAACATTGTTCTAGTAACATTCTTCTCTGTGCTCTCCTAAGCAAGCATATGTCTTGCACCTAATATGTCTGACAACATTTTTGCTGGATTAAAAATAATTTCATAGATGAAATAGATTTGTAATATCCATAATAGCCTCAGGCCTTAATGCATATTTTTAAAAGGTATACATTTTGACAGGCTTCCCTGATAGCTCAGTTGGTAAAGAATCCACCTGTAATGTGGGAGACCTGGGTTCCATCCCTGGGTTGGGAAAATCCCCTGGAGAAGGGAAAGGCTACCCACTCCAGTATTCTGGCCTGGAGAATTCCACGGCCCATATAGTCAATGGGTTCTCAAAGAGTCGGACTCGACTTTCACTTTCACTTTACATACATTTTGATAGTATGGGTGTGTGAGTGTATTTGGTGAAACTCCTGTGAGAAACCTGCCTAGATTTTCTTTTTTAAGCAAGATTTTCATCAGCCAGTCAGCTTCTAGTGTTCACAACCTTATTACTGGCAGTAAATTTCTTTGAAAATGCCAAGTGAGGCTCATCGGGCTAATGGATTTATCCACTATGATATTCTAGGAAATTATGCCATCCAAGTTGCCAGAAGTTGCTTCAAGGTCAAATACTCGAAATATCTAAGTATATTACAAGGATTCCTGGAAGAATCTTTTTTGACAGTCTTGTCTATTTCTACATCACTATTCCCAACTCTGATTACATATTTCTACAATCCAATGTTCAGATAGACTTTCTTTTCTGCTCTTCCTATTTACAGTTGGAATCTGGCATTTATTTGAGTTTTCAGCTCACTGGATATTTCAGAAAATTTTACCCTTTGAAAGAAGCACTTCTTTGGCTCCAAAAAGCAAAGAAAAAATCAGGAGAATGAAATAGTAACATTTCATTTGGAAATGGCTTCCCCTAAAGCAAGTGAACTCTGATCAAGAATTAGATGCTGACCTTGGACTTCCAAACTCCAGAACTGAGAAAATAAATGTTAGTTCTTTAAGCCAAAAAAAGAAAAAAAAAAGAGAGAAAGATAATTAGAACATGATCACACAGGTGCACTGAATGGGCTGAACAAACTCTGTTTTACTGACATATGTGTAATGATTGGCAAGTATCAGACAATGGAAAATACAACTTCCACTCAGTCAAATCTTCTGAAAATATTGTCCCTCCCTGGCCACTTCCTGCCCAGTTATTCACTCAAGACAGGTCTTCAATCACTTGGCCAATTATAAAGCACACCACGAGCTAGCTTTTTATTCTCTGGCTTCCTATTTACTTTGACAGACCTCTGATCATTGGGTTCATTAAAGGGAAAAAACGCCATCATGGAAAGACATTAAGTGTATAACAGAGGCCCCAACTTGAGCCTAAGTTGTGCTCAAGTATATTTCAAAATGTCCCAATAGACTGTATATACATTCCTTGAAAGCAGAGACCTTCAAGACTCATATTTTTGGAGCTACATCTCTGTCTTCATTGTCACCTTTGGGCTTATTGGTTTGACATTTCTTCTGTTTGACTTTTTCGCCTGGGGCAACACTTTTTTTTTTAAATAAATTAAAAAAAAATTGGAGCATAGTTGAATTAGGACTTCCCAGGTGGCTCAGTGGTAAAGAATCTGCCTGCCAACACAGGACATGCAGGTTCAATTCCTGGTTGGGAAGATCCCTTGGAGGAGGAAATGGCAACCCACTCCAGTTTTCTTGCCTGGAAGATCCCATGGACAGAGGAGCCTGGCAGGCTATAGTCCATAGGGTCGGTTGCAAAAGAGTCAGACACGACTTAGTGACTAAACAGCAACAAGAGTACTAATTGATTTACAGTATTATATTAGTTTCAGGTATACAATATGGTAATTCAAAATTTTTATAAATTGTACTCAATTTAAAATTATTATAAAATATTGGCTATATTCTTTGTGCTGTACAATATATCCTTGAAACATTTATTTTATACATAGTAGTTTTGTATCTCTTAATCCCTTACCCTTGCCCCCCTGTTTACCTCTCCCCATTGGTAACCACTAGTTAGCTTTCTGTATCTGTGAGTCTGTTTTGCTCTTCATTTGTTTCTCCAGTTTAATTCCACATCTCATTTTGGCTTCGTTTGATTCCACATGACTTCCTTGAACTCTGCGTATATGTGTTTGTGGCACTTTGGGGAGTCAAGGAGGAAGAGTGCTAGTTGAGGGGGGGTGGGAGGATAGGGGGCCTACAAAGTAGGGGAGATAAGAAGTCAGCAGCTTTTCAGACATATGATGACGAAGGGATTCAGAATCAGTGAGGGATTTACTTGGGGACGAGATTGTACCTCTGCGGCCAGTGTCCCCATCCCAGGAATCCTTGGATATTAGGGAGAGTGCTAGACTTTTCATTATATAAGTAATAGTGACATATCATTTTATATTTGGGTATTAGATGAAAGAGTAGCTTCAGAAGACTGGAGAACTTGGCAGCATTTGGGTATTTGAACAGTTTTTTTTTTACATTGTTATTCAAATCTATTAAGAATTCCTTTGTTTTCTAGCAACTGTTTTTTATATACAGTTGTATTTGTTAAAATCCTGGGTTGAAGTTTAACCTGGTTGAACAGGAAAATCAAAGAGGGAGGCAGAGAAGCCTTTCTTTACCTCAGTGCCAAGGGAGTGTATGAGAATTTTAACACAAGATGTACACCCTGAAGTGCTGGGTGTAATGAAGTCATTGGCAAGTGCTATTCATTTTTTAAAGGCAAGCAAGAGAAAAATAATAAAACTCAAACCTCTACATTTCTATTGATCACAGGATGCAGATCTTATTCATTGTCTCTTTATCTATCAAGAAATGGGAACATACAGTTTAAAAAATGCTAAAACTTTGATCCCATTTTCTTCTCTTCCTCTCCAGTAAATTCTCTGAGTATTTGAAAAGGTGGAAAGATTAGAGAAAACTTTTCTTTTGATGTCTAGATTCTATTTGGTTAGAATCATAGCAAACATGTTTTGTTTTTGAAAAAGTAGTACACAGTACAGTGTCAATGCTGGGATAAAGTATACAATGAGAATATGGAAGTGTTACATAGAGTCTTCAGACAATAACACTTGGAGTTTGTAAGAAATTTGTGGAAAACACATTTATTGAGTTAAGCAGTAAATGATAAGATCAAGATTTAACTGTGATCTGTAACATGTTCGATGAAACAATAAATATGGTTGTAAAATGAAATGGTTTAATTCTGTATAATTTCTCAATATGTTACAGTTTTGTGGATTTCTGTGCAGGAAGAAATACTAGTCTAAAACATAACTTGGTAGTAAACTAAATACGAGAAATCATAAAGTTTTCATATCTATTGATTCTTTAGTTTCAAAGTGGAAGAGATGTTGCGTCTGCTCTGAGGTGATGTTTGGTTCTTGTTATCACAAGGGCTTGCTTTGGGGTCCAGAGGAAAAAGAGATGCCTGCATTCATCCTGTTCAGGTGTTTCACATTGTGTTTCATTCTTCTTCAGGGAGAAAATAATAATTTCTGTGACAATCTGGTAGTTTCATGTCTGCGCAAGTCTAAGTAGTTTGGAGGGGGACACTATGTGTCGGTCACCATTTTGTGTTTAGGAGATTCAGTGATTCAAACACCTATATATTCAGAGGAAAAGAGCAGAAACAGAAACCAATTATTGAAGCTCTATGTGCTGAAAATCAAAGTGTGTGTGTGCACTGTGTGTTAGTTGCTCAGTCGTGTCCGACTCTTTGTGACCCCACAGACTGTGGCTGGCTAGGCTTCTCTGTTTAGGGGATTCTCCAGGCAAGAATACTGGAGTGAATTGACATTCCCTTCTCCAGGGGAACTTCCCAACCCAGGGATCGAATCCTGGCCTCCTGCATCGCAGGCAGGTTCTTAACCATTTGAGCTACAGGGATGTCCTGAAAATCAAAGACCCACATAGAATTAGAAATATAATTTTTCCTCTTTTCATAAAAAAGGGGAATGTGAGACAATTTATTAAAATAAACTATATAATGCCTGCAAGGAATTGAGGGTGGTTGTTAGCTTTTTTGACAGGAAAATATTTTTCTATCTGTATTTTGGTGTCAAGGTTATCTTTCATTTGGAGGATTTTGTAATTTTGCATTTATCAAGAGACTGTTACTTATTTTCAAAACTATGTATGCAAATTATGATTAAATTCCAGAGGATTTAATCGTTTGAATATCATCTTAATAATAAGAATTATGGTACACTGAGATGATAATTAACTCACTATGAATAATTTATTTTATACCTGGAAACTCTGGGCAGAGCAAAGTTGATGTTACCTAAATTTTCAAGCAGATACCAGTCAAGATAGCAGTAAGTTCAAGTCCTATGTGTAGTATTGCATATTAAGTGAGAAATCTCATTACAAAAGTCCAGAATTTAATGTTTCTTATTTTATAATATTCATGCTAAAAATTCCCAGCTTGGGATGCTGAAAGAATTATAATGTCCAAACAGTGTTTTTATAGTAAACATATTTTAATTATTTTAGCTCTCCTGAAAAAAAGGTAACCAAATCAACTTTGACTATGGTAGCTTTTATATTTTAAAAGTTTGTGGCATTTATAATTAATCTTCTTTAAGCTGGTGAGTGAATATAACCATCTTCTGATTACAGATTTCAAATAATGGAGGCATCATAGGATTTGTCACGATCAAACAGCATGTCGTTTGTAGATTATGTTAAATTCTGATGTCAAGGAGGAACATATTGGTCTACTATTTGTCTCTTTATTTATTTTATCCTTATGCATTTTGTTTAACTATCTAGCACTTACTATGTGCCTGATAATACTCTAAGTGCTTACAGTGACCCTATGAGGCAAGCACTATTGCGATCCTCATTTTATTGAAGAGGAATGTGGTTTAGTAAAAATAGTATGAATTTTAGCAAGAAACAGACTTGAATTAAATTCTGGATATACCACTTACTAACAATGTGTGTGTGTGTGCTAGTCACTCAGTTGTGTCTAACTTTATGCCACCCCATGGACTGTAGCCCACCAGGCTCCTCTGTCCATGGAATTCTCCAGGTGAGAATACTGGAGTGGGTTGCTATGCCCTACTCCAAGGGATCTTCCTGACCCAGGGATCGAACCTGGGTCTCTTGCATTGCAAACAGACTCTTTACTGTCTGAGCTACCAGGGAACAACTAACAAGGTAGCCATGGGTATTTAATATGTGCTTATGTCTCTAAGCCTCAATTTCCTTCATACAAAATAAGGGAAGATACTTAACACTTTCCAGGCTTATTGTGAATGTTGAATCAAAATATTGGAAAGCACCTAGCACAGTTTTGGGTACATCATAACTTCTCAATACAGATTAATTTTCTTCCCATTCACTTTAGCTTTGTGTTAGTCAAGACTCTTAGTTACAAGTGGTGGAAACCCTCATCAAACAGAGTCTTTTAAAAAAAAGTATATGTTCATTCATTTAACTGGGAAATTCAAGGTATTTCACCAATGCCATTAGAATGTCTTTCTCTTGGTAGTGCTCTTCACTGTTTTGGCTTATTTTCAGGCAGACTCCAATCCAGTCCTTTTATTGATAAAATTTTAATTTGCTTTTGCCAGCTTGCATCTGGTCAGTTTCATGGTCTGGTAACCAAAGGCACATTTCTCTTAGAGTCATAGACCTTGAGGCTGGGCCTCATAATTTCTGCCTTAAAAAAAATATTAAAAAAATATTTATCTACCTGCAGTTCAAGAGACCCAGGCTCAATCCTTGAGTCGGGAAGATACCCTGGAAGAAGGCATGGCAACCCATTCCAGTATTCTTGCCTAGAGAATCCCATGGATAGAGAAACCTCATGAGCTATAGTCCATGGGGTTGCAAAGAGTTGGACGTGACTGAGTGACTAACACTTTACTCATTTGGCTGTGCAAGGTCTTAGTTGTGGCACACAGGATCTCTGATCTTGGTTGCAGCATGTGGGATCTAGTTCTCTGACCAGGGATTAAACCTGGGCCCCCTCTATTTCAAGTGTGGAATCTTAACCACCGAACCACCAAAGAAGTCCTAGAATTTCTGCCTTCATACAACCAACCAAGATGCTCTACCCATTGACAGAGCCCTTAGTTAAATAGCATTTAACTTCTCTTTCTTGGGAGAAGTTAAAATAGGTTAGGGTATGATGGAGGTACAGCTAATCTGCCCCTTAGTTAAATAGCATTTAACTTCTCTTTCTTGGGAGAAGTTGAAATAGGTTAGGGTATGATGGAGGTACAGCTAATCTGCCCCTTGCCCAAGGCAGAATCCTAATAGTTCCTTAAAATGCAGGTAATTGTGTCCTCTGTCACACAGGAAATGCACAGGATAAGGTCTTTGGTAGGCAACTAGGAGATCTATATTGGTCTTATGTCCTGATATATCTGCTGTTCCCCAAAACTTGTTCACATAAGTTTAGCTTGGAGCAGAGTATACATACAGCACTTCCAACCTGGTAAGATTCATGATTCTCTATCTGTCAGCCATTTTTTATTTCTAGCCACAAGCAGAAAGTATATTTTCTTCCCTATCCACTATCACACATAAAAACATGGACCATACCTTTTATCCTCCTTGAATAGGCACCTATTCAAGGACAAAGGCAGTAGACAATGAAATCCAGTATCCTGAAGTATTTATATCAAGCCCCTAAAGTTTGGTAAGCTCAAGTCCTAAGATGCAACAGGGGTAGTTTAATAAACTAATGCAAAATCTATTGTCAATTTCATGGCTGGAGGCAGGAGATTCAACTGTCCCACATTTCAATTGCAATCAACCAGTTCTGTGTTTGGGATCTGGTATTTTCTAATATCACTCTTCTAGACATCAATGTCACTTTTATGAAATATCTCTTAGGACCATGACAGAGGTTTGGCTGCTATTGATCCCTTTAATAATCTTTGCTGAAATATCAGCAAGGTGATTTCCCTTAGCAGCTTCCAAAGAGTCTAGTCATGTCCGACTCTGTGCGACCCCATAGACGGCAGCCCACCAGGCTCCCTCGTCCCTGGGATTCTCCAGGCAAGAATACTGGAGTGGGTTGCCATTTCCTTCTCCAATGGATGAAAGTGGAAAGTGAAAGGGAAGTCGCTTAGTCGTGTTCGACCTTTAACATGGACTGCAGCCTACCAGGCTCCTCCATCCATGGGATTTTCCAGGCAAGAGTACTGGAGTGGGGTGCCATTGCCTTCTCCATAGAATGCCCACAAAGCTTAAAAAAAAAGAACTTAAGTGGCAGATAAAAATATTGCATTCAATAATTCCTGAACATAGAGGCCATTTTAAATTTTATTTCCGCTGGAAGTAAAAAAGACATGTTGTTTCAACAGCATTTCAAAATCATAAGCTGCTCTAAAATCTTATCTGCTATCAGTGTAAATATTGGCAGTTTTGTCCTTGGCTAAAACGCAAGCTTGTGTAAGATCTTATAATTCAGCCTATTGTGCCAAAGTAGTCATAGGTAAAGGTGTTGCTTCAACAACTTCAAAACAATTTGTAATACCACATCCAGCAGAGTATTTGTTATGGCCACCATTTAAATCAGAATCATCAGTGAACCATGATAGGCCAACATTACCCAGTGAAATTTCCTGAGGATCATTACAAGGAGTCAGGAGATGGTCTGTCAGCCTTAAGCAGTCCTGAGGGACTTCATTGGTGACAAAGAGGAAAAGATCAGCCAAGTTAAGGTTACTACAACATAAAAGAGTTATATGAGAAGAAGTTAACAAAAGGGCTTGAGAGGTGAGGTGCTGACTGAGAAATGTTGAGTGTGATGAGAATTCAAGAGACTTCCCTGCCTGTGAGGCAGGAGACCAGGGTTCAGTCCCTGGGTTGGGAAGTTCCTCTGAAGAAGGGAATGGCAATCCACTCTAGTATTCTTGCCTGGAGAATTCCGTGGACAGAGAAGCCTGGCGGGCTACAGTCTGTGGGGTCGCAAAGAGTCGGACACGACTGAGTGACTAACACATCATAGTCTTAATACGTGAGGTATAAAAATGGTTAAAGGAGATCCCACAGTGATTTTCTCAATGGCCTTAACTGAAAGGGCAGTGGTTGTAATGGCTTTAAGCGGGGGGCACCCCTGTACCACAAGGTACAGTTGCTGGTTATAATACTCTATGTTTCAATGGTGGTTCTCATGTTTTGGGGTGAGTACCCCAAGGGCATTCCCTTTCCTTTCATATACAAAGAGGAAAAAGGGAATCTGATCATTGGGATGGCCAAGGGCAGGTGGACTCTTCAAATTTTCCTTTAAGGCCTCGAAGGCTGTGTTATCTGGTTTTTCCCATAAAACTGGATTACAGTTGTAACTATTTATTAAAACATATACGGGTTTGGTCATAAGAGAGAAATTTTGAATCCAATTTCATCAATAAGCAACTAGCTCGAGAAAGCCTCTCAGTTGGTGCTTAGTTTTGGGGAACACAGGACACTGTCTGGATCTAGCTGTAGCCCTTATTCTGATATTCTAAATATCAAACCTGGGTTTGGTGATGCTCTGTGACAACCTAGAGGGGTAGGATGGGGTGAGAGGTGGGAGGGAGTTTCAAGGGGTGGGGGACATATGTATACATATTGCTGATTCATGTTGATGTATGGCAGAAAGCAATAAAAAATTGTAAAGCAATAAAACATTGTAAAGCAATTATCCTTCATTTAGGAAAAAAAAAAAAAACAAACCAACAACCTGGGTCTGGGAATACTGCAGTTTTTCTTTGGTGACCTTATGTCCCTTAAGGCTGAAAGCTTTAGCATGTGGTGGCTCTTTTCCTGTGAGGCAGCTTAAGAAGTAGAGCAAAGAAGCAAATCATCTACATATTACAACAAAGCAGAAGCCCTAGGGAATTTTACATCATCTAGATCAGCCTTCAGGATTTGTGAGAAATAAGGAGTTTCAGTACAACCCTGAGCCATGACTGTCTAGGCGAATTGTTTTTCTTCCCAAGTGAATGCAAGAAAGGTATATTGGCTAGCTTCATCAACTGGAATACTAAAGAATGCAATGCATAAATCAATTACAGTAAATAATTTGCTTCCAGTGGGAGTGGATGTTAGTAGCCTATGAGAGTCAGCAACAACAGGATTTGGAAGGATAACAATGTTGCTTATTGCTTGGAGGTGCTGTAGGTTTTCTCACCAGTAAATAGGGGTATTACAGGGACTAGTACAATGGATAATGAGGCCTTGAGCCTTGTAATCTTCTATTATGGACTTATGCCTTGAAGGCTTTTTACTTATAGAGTATTGATTAATTCTGGGAAAAGGTTCTATTTGAGGGTCTATTTGAATTTTGTTGGGAGATTTGCTGTGAATCTTGCCAACATCAGTTACAGATTTTGCCCATAAGGAGAGTGGTAGTGGTAGTGTTAGTTGCTCAGTCGTGTTCGACTCTGTGACTCCATGGATTGTAGCCCACCAGGCTCCTGTGTCCATGGGATTCTCTAGGCAAGAATACTGGAGTGGATTGCCATTCACTTATCCAGAGGATCTTCCCAACCCAGGGATCGAAGCCAGGTCTCCTGCATTGCAGTTGATTCTTTACTGTTTGAGCTACAGGGAAGAACTTGCACAGGAAAAGAAAGTGGTAGCTGATTCAATAGGGACAAATGATCAGGGTTTCCAGAGTCAGCTCTAGTGTCATCAGAGAGGAACAAGTAAAAGATGCCAAAGGGTCAGTTAATTCACTTGCCTTGTTGCTTTGATGACAACTATCAATTTCTCAAATGATTTCCCCCTTTTGGGAGAAATAAATTCTGGCATGATATTTCTGTAAGAAGTCTTGGTCTAATAAATGGACAGACATGGAAAAACTAAGGGGACAAGGGTGTGTATCTTTCAAAGAGCCTAAACAAAAGGGAATGGGGTTCACAGACAGAAATCTCTGAAGATTTATTAGAGATCCCATTCTTTGAATTGTCTTAATACTCTGAGGGGGCTTCCCAGGTGGCTCAGTGGGTAAAGAATCTGTCTGCCAATGCAGGGGATGTAGTAGATATGGGTTCAGTCCCTGGGTCTGGAAGATCTCCTGGAGGAGGGCATGGTAACCCACTCCAGTATTCTTGCCTGCAGAATCCCATGGCTAAAGGGACCTGGTGGGCTACAGTCCATAGGGTTGCAAAGAGTCTCACATGACTGAAGTGACGGAGCACAAGCATTAGTACTCTGAGGCAGTGGCTGCTTTACACTAGAGGGTTTGAGCACTGAGTGTGTGACTCTGGTGTCAGTTAGGACTGGAAGAGATTCATCTCTAATATAGGAAACTGTTTTCCTAAGCAGATTAAGAAGGAAGATTGGGAAGGGCCCTTGTAGTTCCTTGGAGAATTAGGAGGATGTTACAAAGGCTGGTTAAAGACTTGAAGATGCCTGAAATTCTTAAATTGGTAAACAATCTATTTTCCAGTGTCTTGGCTCTTTGCAACAGTAGCAGAATCTCGAGGAGTTTTGGTTTCTTTTAGAGCCTTCATTTGCTCAAGTTGAAGACAAGAGTTTTGGTGACAGAGAAGGGAAGGAGGTGAAATTTGAGACAAAGAAGCCAGGGAAGAAGAGCCTGAGGCTTTGGGAGTCATTTTATCTTTTATCATTTTGCCAGTTTGCCTCAGCTAATCTTAAAGTGTTATTTTACAGAGAGGCAATTTCAGCCTCAAAATACCGATTGAACTAAGAATTCCACTCAGGTCTAGGAAGTAGCTCACTTTAGTTTTAGGGAAATTAAGTCCAATTCAGATTTAAGTTAATTAAATTTGAGGACTTCAAAAGTTCTCCATAATGGCCACAGATATTCTAAATTGCCTTTGGTCAGGTTGGTCCATTTTCTTAGAAATGTGCATGAGGAAGGACTCAGGTTATGGTTATTTTTTAACATAAAATGGATTGAGGTCAGTGTAGGGAGGCACCCTTAAAATACTTAAGATAACCGTGATCCCATTTCCTAGAGGTTTTTCCTCTAAAGTAAAGAGCAATTGCCCATATAATGAATCAGTGGGAAAACCAGGAGCAGAATCAAGATTTTGCACTCCAAATTTATTTTTTAAAAAAGCCATTGTCCAACAGCTTAAATGGCTTACAAATACCACAAAGGGCTCAATTCAAATAGCTTGCAAGCCAATACCAGCTGGTCTTAGGGAGAGAGCTTGGTCCCAGAGCCAGGCCAAAGCCTGTCTCCAAAGGACTAGGCCAAAGACTAAAAAACCCAGCCCTGTTTCAGAGAAACAAGAGCTGTTCCTGAGAGGGTTAAAGGCCGGCCAGTTTCAGTCAAACAGTCTGATCCCAAAGCTGACTGAAGTATTAATACCAAATGAGCACTTGCATACAGGGAAGGCTTTAACCATAAGACAAAATCTTTGAATGGATCTTGAGTAAATGCTTGCTTTGCTTGCTGTGTGGCTTCACTTTAGTCATGTCAGACTCTGTGCAACCCTATGGACTGTAGCCTGCCAGTTTCCTCTGCCCATGGGATTCTCCAGGCAAGAATACTGGAGTGGCTTGCTGTTAGGTAGTTAGAATAGGAAAAAGGAGTCCAGAATGACGGTGGCCAAAAGACAAGGGAGGGAAAAGCCCGTGAAAATAGAACAAAAGGAAAGTCAGAGTGTTGTAGCCATGAGTTTTGTGAAACAAACTCACTCAGGACAATGCAGATAGTGGAGTGCAGTTTATTACACCAGCAGGCCCAATCCAGAGTCTCCTCTTAGCCAAAGACTCCGACCAGTTTTTGTGAAAAGCTTATATACCCTAAGTGTATGTGCCCAAACCCACCTCCCCAAATTCCCTGAAACTAGTCTGAACAAAGGAAAAGAAAGATACAATCAAAGTTAACCTGTGATTCATGTGCCTTTAGCCTAGGTAGTTCAGTTCACTTGCTCAGTCGTGTCTGACTCTTTGTGACCTCATGAACCACAGCACACCAGGCACCCTGTCCATCACCAACTCCCAGAGTTTACCCATACTCATGTCCATTGAGTCAGTGATGCCATCTAACCATCTCATCCTCTGTTGTCCCTTTCTCCTCCTGCCCTCAATCTTTCCCAGCAGCAAGGTCTTTTCTTTTTTTTTTTTTTTTTTTGCTTTATTTTTTTATTTTTTATTTTTTTAATTTTAAAATCTTTAATTCTTACATGTGTTCCCAAACATGAACCCCCCTCCCACCTCCCTCCCCATAACATCTCTGTGGGTCATCCCCATGCACCAGCCCCAAGTATACTGTATCCTGCGTCGGACATAGACTGGCGATTTTCAAATGAGTCAGCTCTTTGCATCAGATGGCCAAAATATTGGAGTTTCAGCCTCAACATCAGTCCTTTCAATGAACACCCAGGACTGATTTCTTTTAGGATGGACTGGTTGGATGTCCTTGCAGTTCAAAGGACTCTCAAGAGTCTTCTCCAACACCACAGTTCAAAAGCATCAATTCGTTGGTGCTCAGCTTTCTTTATAGTCCAACTCTCACATCCATACATGACTATTGGAAAAACCATAGCCTTGACTAGACAGACCTTTGTTGACAAAGTAATGTCTCTGCTTTGTAATATGCTGTCTAGGTTGGTCATAACTTTCCTTCCAAGGAGTAAGCATCTTTTAATTTCATAGCTGCAATCACCATCTGCAGTGATTTTGGAGCACAGAAAAATAAAGTCAGCCACTGTTTCCCCATCTATTTCCCATGAAGTGATGGGACTGGATGCCATGGTCTTAGTTTTCTGAATGTTGAGTTTTAAGCCAACTTTTTCACTCTCCTCTTTCACTTTCATCAAGAGGCTCTTTAGTTCTTCCTCACTTTCTGCCATAAGGATGGTGTCATCTGCATATCTGAGGTTATTGATATTTCTCCCAGCAATCTTGATTCCAGCTTGTGCTTCATCCAGCCCAGTGTTTCTCACGATGTACTTTGCATATAAGTTAAATAAGCAGGGTGACAATATACAGCCTTGACGTACTCCTTTTCCTATTTGGAACCTGTCTGTTGTTCCATGTCCAGTTCTAACTGTTGCTTCCTGACCTGCATACAGCCTGGGTAGTTAACAGTGGACAGTTATCAATAAGCCTGTGGTCATACTCCAATAAGTATAATAGAATTTATGATTCTATTCAGCTACACAGATAATTAGCATATTCTTTTAGGCAATGGAGAGTCTAGGTACAAGCCCTGGGGCTCTTCCATGGGGGGCGAGGCGATGGGGTGGGTTTTGGTTTTCCAGTTGGTGTGTCATTTCCATGGATACTAGGCATATAGCTCAAAGTCCACAGTCCTGCCCAAGACGGAGTCCTGCTTTCAAGATGGAACCTGTTCTGTCTGTTTCCTCCTTCATCCCCCCTTCTTGATGCTCTTAACTCATAGTATGAGCATCTAGGGATATATTGCACCCTGGCTCTCTGACTGCCAATTTGGGAGAATGACACCAACCTTTGGGTTACAAAGTTCATAATACATTGTAAAATGCAGGGTTCACAAAGCAGAACTATCAAGGCAACTATAACAATGGTAAATATAGTTTTCCACCAATCACCCTTCATCCAATATAGGACCGAAGTCCAGAAAGGAATGTTTTCATTTGACATTGCTTTTACCTGGTTTTTCATGTCATCTAAAGCAACTGATACACTGTCAGATAAATTAGGAATATATACACAACATTCAACTTTAATTATAGCACAGGTCCCTCCTTGAGTAGCTGTGAACATGTCCAAAGCCATTCTATTTTGAATTACTGCTTTTCTCTTTTGGATTTGTTCTTCATTTAAGGCTTGGATGGCTTTAGCACTATCTAGGAGGGCCTGTTTTGTGAAATTATTCAAGGCTTCTACTTTAATCATAATATCTGTTGTCCCTATAGAAGGTATGAATAAAGCAGCAATATACTCATACCATTGAAACACAGACCTTGTCCACCTAGCATGTAAATAAATAGATTTACCAGGGCTTGTTGTAGGTTAGGCTTTATGCTGCCATGGGCAAAAGCAAATCCCAGTGTGCAGCAGCCTACCCAGCCGATTGGTAACCAAGAGCAAAGGTTAGGCCCACAAAACCATTGGGTTCTGTTGGGCACCACTCAGTGGATTCCAGGGTTATATTTCCAATCAGAGCCTGGCTAATGGATGGACTGGTTGGGGTTGTATGTGACCTCGAATGTTCATTTACATTGTTCGGGGGATGGATACCCCATATATTTTAGTTCTTTTGGGTCTAGTGGATGGACACTAAACCCTACCCTTTGTTCTTTTTGTTCCCAGCATATAGTGGCAGGAGTAATTAATTCACTCTTTTCTGGGGTCATCCAGAAATATTCATCCCAGACTTGGTAGAATTGTTTAACATACCTAGAGGCCTGTCCTCCCTTGCTGGTCAGGGAGCTTTCTTCCTTTTTGTTCTTTAAATATGAGGTATAGGATTTTGTTACTTCTATGAAACTGGTGTTTACATCAAATGTAACCCCATGACCCGAGTCTATTGACTGTAGGTCTGGCTTACACCGAGACAGCAGGGAGAGATTATGATTGACAAGAGAAAGGAAAGTCTCTTTTCATCATCTCAGAAAAGAGCAGAGTGGTTTAAAATCTCCTTGGTGGAGTGGTGACACTCACCAAGGAAGACCATCCTTCACAGAGGCCGAGCCCCACATATGCAGCAGTTGGAGGTGTTGTGGAAGTCCGCATAGGAATGTATCCATGAAATGAAAACATTGTCCTGAGTTGAAACAGAAGTTAAATTCAAAATCACATTGATGAGGCCAAGCAGCAGGAGTTGATTATGTGGCTTCATCCTTAAGGGGCTTGTCCAGGATCTTCTTTTCCTTCTTCTTCTTAAGGATGATCTTAGTCTCTCGAGGGTCAGTGGCATCCCTCCGCACAGTCCACTCAGCGTTTTCTGGGTCGGCGTGGTATATTCTCTTCATCCTCATGTGGTGGATTCAGGGGGGGTGACACCTGCAACTTTAACTGCCATAGGGGTGGTTAGAACAACAGTATATGGACCCTTCCAATGTGGGGTCAAGGAGTCGTCTTTCCAGTCCTTGACCCACACTTGATCCCCAGGCAGAAATTCGTGAATCTGTTCCCCAAGAGGGAACGGCACCCTTTCTTGTACAAACTTAGTTACCTGATTTATTACCTTACCCAGTTGTTCCATCTGTTGTGAAATCTCATCTCCCCTTACCTGAGGCAAATTTGTTGACACTTGTTTTACTATGAGAGGGGGCCTCCTGTACACAATTTTGTACCGAGAATAGCCATGGGACCGTGGAGTCATCCCGAGTCTGAGCAGAGCCATAGGAAACAAGTCCACCCAGGAGCAGTCAGTCTCTATGATCTACTTGGAGAGTGTCTCTTTAAGTGTCCAGTTGGTTCCCTCCACCATCCCAGAACTCGGGGGCCTATATGCTGTATGTAATTTCCACTTGACGTTTAAAGTTTTGTTTGCTTGTTGTACTAAATCAGCTACGAAAGCTGGGCCACTGTCTGATCCAATGCTGGTAGGAAATCCAAATCTGAAAACTATCTCCCTAAGCAGGCACCGGGCTACTTCTGATGCTCTTTCAGTCCGGGTAGGAAAAGCTTCTACCCATCCTGAGAATGTACATACCATGACCAGCAAGTAACGGTAGTGTCAGTGAGGTTTCATTTCGGTGAAGTCCACTTCAAGGCGTTCAAAGGACAGTGTGCCTTTTAGTTGAATCCCTGGACATTTGTCTGTGCCAAGAGGCAGCATTGACCTGTGAGCAGGCAGTGCAGTTCTGAGATTTTGTCCTGCATAGGGAAGATAGGCAGGGAACCAAGAAATATTTTCAAATTAGCTTTTCCAGTTTATCATGGCCTACGTGGGTTGCTTGGTGTGTTTGGCTTACCAGAGTGGGTGCCAGCTCCCCCGGTACCAATAATTTGCCACTTGGCAGTTCCCACCATCCCTTTTCAGTCTTGATGGGCCCTTCAGCTTTGGCTAGTTGGTTTTGGGTTTCACTGTATTTTGGAGAGTCCAGTGTTAGCTCAGACAGCTCTGCAAATATAAAAGCTTTAATAGGGGCTTCACTTGTCACCCCCAAGCCCTCAGCTGCTTGTTTGGCGGTCTCATCTGCCAGTCTGTTTCCCCGAGCTCGGGGGTTATCCTCTTTTTGATGTCCTCCGCAGTGTATGACTGCAACCCTTTCTGGCTCCCAGGCAGCATTTAATAGGGTCTTAATTTCTTCCTTATTTTTAATATCTTTTTCACTAGCTGTCAAAAGGCCTCTCTCCTTATACAGGGCCCTGTGTACATGTAGTGTGGCAAAAGCATACCTGAAATCTGTGGAAATGTTTGTCTTCTTACCTTTTGACAGCTGGAGGGCCTGGGTTAGAGCGTATAGTTCAGCCCATTGAGCAGACCAGTGTGATGGCAGAGAGCTAGCCTCAACGATGGTTTCTTCCATGACTACTGCATATCCCAACAGTCCTTGTCCTTGTTTCACCAGGCTGGTGCCATTGGTGTACAGGACCAAATCTGGGTCCAGGATTGGCTGGTCTCTCAAGTCAGGTCTGCTGGCATATTTCTTTGCAATCATGTGAAGGCCCACATTTTCGCACAGGAAGGAGAGTGGCTGGATTCAGGGCCTGACAAGGCTCAATAGTAACATGGGGGTTCTCACATAACAGTCCCTGGTATTGAGTAATCTGGGATGTCGACAGCCATTTATGGAGGTCCCCTCACAGGAGAGTGTTGACCTCATGAAGGACTTTTACTATCAAATCTTTGCCCAAAGTCAGCTTGGTTGCCTCCCGGACCAGTAAGGCAACTGCAGTAACTGCCCATAAGCATCCCAGCCACCCAGTGACAACATTGTCCAGCCATTTTGAGAGATAAGCCACAGTCTGTCCCATGTCCCCATAGTCTGGGACAACACTCCCATAGCCACCTTGTCCTTTTCAGTCATGTAAAGAGTTAATGGCTTAGCAAGGTCTTGTAGGCCCAAGGCGGGTGCTGATGTAATTGTACTGGGTTTGAGTTTTGTTAACAGTGGGACTTGTTTTGCAAGCCTGGGGTGTTGTCTTCCATCCAGAACTCAGGGAATTGTTGAGTTAACTCTCTTTCTCAACTGTTTAGCCCATCTGGTTTCTCTTCAGGGAGATCATGCAACCTCCATTCATCTTGAGGGGTTACTGAGAGGAAATGTAAATAGGTGGTTGAGCCCACTCAAAGAGTGGGTCTTTTGTTGTGGGGAAAGGTCACTTGTGCCCCCAATTTATACAGCAAGTTTCTTCCCAACAAAGGTACTGGGCATTCAGGGATGTATAAAAATTGAGTCAATTGGAGTCCCCCATCTGACATTTTTGGGGTAGGCTTGAGACACAAAGGCTGCATTTATCACCATCTGAGACCCAGCAGCCTCTAGATCTTTTGGTGTATAAAGTCTACAGGCCTTGCACAGTCTTTCAAAGAACTCAGAGGGTGATTTGCTTTCCCTTTGAATCACTTTGGAGGGTTTTTGCCATACTCATAGGTTTTTGGGCCCCCCTCTTGAGACCTTGTAAAATAGCTGCCCGATATCTCTCCAGGTGGCCCCTCCCTTCCTCTGTGTTACAGTCCCAGTTGGGCCTCTCATCGGGGGTGGCTAGTTCTGCCCACTGCTGCAGATTTGCAGTACCCTCAGGTGCCATTTCTCTTAACCCTTTTCTGGCCTCAGTTAGGATCTTGTGTCTTTCCTCAGGGCTGAAAAGGGAGACTAGTAGTTGGATTATGTCATCCCATATAGGGCGGTAGGTTTGAAAAATAGTCTCCTAGCCTAATCATGGCTTGTGGCTCCCCTGAGTATGGTGGAGTGTGTCTCTGCCAGTTTAATATATCTGTAGAGGAAAATGGCTGGTAATAATAGGCTACAAGGGGCTGATGGTAGTGCCCACATGCGTCCTGAACCGGAGGCTGTTGTAGCTCTCTGAGGGGCATCTGTAGTGGGGTTCTTTCCCCCTGTTCCTTGGTGGAGGGCAGCCTCTGTCTAATTCCTGTTTTCTTCCCCCTTCCCCTACTCACTGGGAGAGGGGGATACAGTCTAGGAGGTCCAGCTGAGGTGGAATTCTGGGGACTTTGACCAGAGATCTCCATCGTTGGAATCAGAGCCTGCCCAAATGGCGGCTCTATGATCTCTGGGAGAGCTGATGGAAGAGCAGCGACTACTGCAGGAACTTCACCTGGCCCTGAATTGGGCGTTAAGGCGGCCTCCGATCCTGGTGGAGCACTAGGAGGCAGGCACATCATTATTCAGTATGGGGGAGGGGTCAGGTCATCCTCGTCCAAATCCTGTAGAATTTTTTTTTTTTAAATCATCAGTCAATTTTTGTGCCATTAATATTTTCCCCTTTTCTTTCTGGATATAGAACCTTGTCCAAGTAGGAGGGTCTTGAGCTGACCCTAGCCATGAGTCAATATATGGATATTGATTCAGGTGTCCTGGCTCTCCTATGACTGCTGTATAGATTGCTTCCACTATTTCTAAGTTCATGGTGTTCTCTGGCAGCCATCCTACTCCCATAGGGGGCCATTTGACCTCACAGAATATGTGGGGGCAGTTAGGAGTCATCTTCACCCCATAGTCCCCTACAAATCCCTTCTTTAAATTTTTAATTATGCACTCCAATACAGTTGCCTTAGATTCACTTCCCCTCATCTTGCTTACCTTCTCGGACCTTCTTCTACTTTTCCTTTTCGTTCTAAGAAGTTCTCAGTACCCTATGTATATTTCCACTCCATGAAACACTTAAATTGCCATTCCACCTCCTTCCTAATTGGGGTGAGAAGAACCTTACTTGCCAGATCTCAGAGGGAGAAGGGGGATCGGTGTGTCTTCACGTGCCAGTCAGCACTGCCAAACCAGAACACCACCTGGTCCAAGACTGTTTCTCCCTTAACTTTTAAAGTCCGTTCTGCCTTGGTGGGCTTGATTGGGTGCGGATGAAAACACAGATGGGTTAAATATCCCACATCCCAGGCCGTCTCTGGAAAAGTCAATTCATACTCACTTATGTATCCCCCTCCTTCTATCCTGACAATTCTGAGGGGGTCAAGAATTTCACAGCAGATGAGACACCTCCTTGGGGAGGGCAGAATATGAACACACAAAGACCAAGCTTCTCCTAACAATCCCCTGGCAATTGCTTTGTAATAATTTTCCCCAAGATGGCGTGGACACCACCTTCTCAATGATATTCACAAATTTCCTTCCTAAGCTCTAACAGTTTTGTCAACCTGTGTACTAAGCAATCGCTGCCACCTGCCTATTCCAGGCTCCTGTGGGTCCGTGCCCCTTCTAGTCCCTCCAGTGGGGTGATCAGGCCTCCTCTTTCACCTTTCTGGGGGGGTTCCTCCTCACCTGAGTGCTCAGTTCCCCTGCTGCCATCCACTACCTGCTAACGTGAAAGGTCCAGCATTGAGAAGCAGAATCCTTCTAGAAGGGTGAGGTGCCTTCCCCCTTCTAGAAGATTTGAACTGCAAGGCCTCAGAGTAGACCCAAATGGGACTTGTCTCCTTGAAGTGAGGAGTTTCCCAGACAATGCACCAAATGCTGTACCAATGCGTTCCGGGAAACAAACTCATTCAGAAGGACAAAGCAGATAGTGGAGTGCAGTTTATTACACCGGTGGGCCCAAGGCAGAGTCTCCTCTTAGCCAAGGACCCTGACCAGTTTTTGTGAAAACATTATATACCCTAAGTGGATGTGTCCAAATCCACCCCTCCAAATTCCCTGAAACTAGTCTGAACAAAGGAAAAAAAAGATACAATCAAAGTTAACCAGTGATTCATTTGCCTTAAGCCTAGGTAGTTAACAGTGGAGAATTATCAATAGGCCTGTGATCATACCCCAATAAGCATAATAGAATTTATGATTCTATTTGGTTACACAGACAATTAGGGTATTCTTTTAGGTGATGGAGAGTCTAGGTATGAGCCCTGGGGCTCTTCCAAGGTGTGGGGGGAAGGTCTGGTTTTCCAGTTGGTATGTTATTTCCATAGATACTCGGCATATAGCTCAAAGTCCACAGTCCAGCCCAATATGGGGTCCTGCTTTCAAGATGGAGTCTGTTCTGTCTGTTTCCTCCTTCAAGAGGACCAGAGTGAGGACTTCAGGTAGAGCAAAGAGCACTCCTGGCTAGCCCAGTTTACATAGGGCAGGCCCAGGGGGAGGAAAAAACATATAAAAAGAGGAGTCAAAGGGCCAGGGGTCTCTCTCCTGTGCGTGTATGCATGCGTGCTTTCTTTCTCTCTCTCTCTCTTTTTTTTTTTCTCTCTCTCTCTCTCCTCTTCAAGTCTTTTGGGTCAGCATGCCCTCATGCCTCTGGAGGAGCCTGGTAGGCTGCAGTCCATGGGGTTCCTAAGAGTTGAACACAACTTAGCAACTTCACTTTCACTTTCATGCATTGGTGAAGGAAATGGCAACCCACTCCAGTGTTCTTGCCTGGAGAATCCCAGGGACGGGGGAGCCTGGTGGGCTGCTGGCTGTGGGGTCGCACAGAGTCGGACATGACTGAAGCGACTTAGCAGCAGCAGCCCTCATGCCTCAAGGATGTATTTTCCTTTATTTCTAAATAAAACTGAGCTGTAACATGGAGCAGTAACACTGTCTGAGAGCTGTGATGTGCCAAGGGCTTTAACATCCGTCAGTTCAAATTTTTGTTGTGATGAGACAGAACTGAGGAAATTACACACTCCCCTGACAGTTGCCATTCTCTCCTCCAGGGGACCTTTCTGACCCAGGGATCAAACCTGCGTCTCCTGCGTTGGTAGGCAGGTTCTTTACCACTAGTGCCATGCTGGGGGGAGGCTTCAAATGCAAAGAGGGTGTTGACTAAAAAATACATTTACAACCTGAATGTAGAGAGTTATTTTATTTGGTGGGAATGTTAAGTAGCCCTGAGAGACTGCTCCAAGGAGGCAGGACATAAGTCAGGGTATATACAAGCTTACAAAAAAGGGGCAGACTATATGAACGTTAAAGATTATTTTTAAGTAAGGAAAACCATGTATAAATTTAAGGAATTTGACATTCTTCTGTGCATGGGGAGATGCAAGAGTCTGGGCTTATTGAAGTCAGTCCTTTTATTTGCATCTCAGCTATCCGGGGCCAGCATCCTGCATGTTTACAGAGATCTTGTTCTTTTTCTTGAATTCCCTTAAGGCCTTCTGCTCACACACAAGGGCTGTAATTACTGATGACTGTGACACCCTGAAGTTCCTCCTGTAGAGAGTGGCACTGCTTGTCAGCATGGTTCTGGAATTCATGTCTGCTGCTTGTCCACATGACTCAGAAATTAACATTGGAGGACCAGAATCCCAGATAGCTGTGACATCCTTGTTTACTGATATGGCAGATATTCCATTTCACAAGGACATGAATTCAGATCCAGGAGAAAGATGTACCTTTGAACTCCAGGGTTGGCAAGAAAAGCAGTGTGCAACAAGGGCTCAATTTTGGGCACCACACCTATTTGCTTACGAGTCCTAGAACCAACAGGAGTCTTCTCTGGTTCCTGTAAGGGCACCAAATGTTGATTAGCATCAAATGAACCATCAGATATCTCTCTAGCAAAGACTAGATCAGCAGAGAATTGCCATTCAGGGTCTGCAACTATGGCAAGCCACAAGCAAGTCCCCACAGGGCAAGGAACGAGAACATATTTTAAATAGAAAAGGAAGTTGGGTGGCCTGTAGTAAACAAAGAATCCATGGTTTTTCATTGGCTAAGTCCTTGCTAGGAAAGAATAGGAGTGTTTCTTCTTTCTGTTGGGCTCTGTTATCATCACAGGGCATGAGAGTTCTCCCTTCTGGTTTCCCAAATCTATTTAATTGAGGTTCCTGCTTATTAATTCTTTATAGTTTATATATAATTCAATTGTACAGACATGTGCCATCAGTTTTTATATTCATTTGCAGAGGGATACGTTTTTATATACATGATTCTCAAGACACAAAATATAGTGCCCTTCCATACACAAAACTAAACTCAAAATGGATTAATTATCTAATTGTAAGACCAGAAACTATAAAACTCCTAGAGGAAAACATAGGCAAAACACTCTCTGACATAAATCACAGCAGGATCCTCTATGACCCACCTCCCAGAGTAATGGAAATAAAAGCAAAAATAAAGAAATGGGACCTAATTAAACTTAAAAGCTTTTGCACAATGAAGGAAACTATAAACAAGGTGAAAAGACAGCCTTCAGAATGAGAGAAAATAATAGCAAACGAAGCAACTGACAAAGAATCTCAAAAATATACAAGCAGCTCCTGCAGCTCAATTCCAAAAAAATAAACGACCCAATCAAAAAATGGGCCAAAGAACTAAACAGACATTTCTCCAAAGAAGACATTCAGATGGCTAACAAACACATGAAAAGATGCTCAACATCACTCATTATCAGAGAAATGCAAATCAAAACCACAATGAGGTGCCATCTCACGCTGGTCAGAATGGTATCAGAATGCTACCAAAAAGCCTATAAACAATAAATGCTGGAGAGGGTGCAGAGAAAAGAGAATGTTGGTGGGAATGCAAACTAGTACAGCCACTATGGAGAACAGTGTGGAGATTCCTTAAAAAACTGGGAATAGAATTGCCATACAACCCAGCAATCCCACTGCTGGGCATACACACCGAGGAAACCAGAATTGAAAGAGACACATGTACCCAAATGTTCATCGCAGCACTGTTTACAGTAGCCAAGACATGGATGCAACCTAGATGTCCCTCAGCAGACAAATGGATAAGAAAGCAGGGGTACATATACAGAATGGAATATTACTCAGCTATTTAAAAGAATGCATTTGAGTCAGTTCTAATGAGGTGAATGAAATTGGAGGCCTATTATACAGAGTGAAGTAAGTCAGAAAGAAAAACAACAATACAGTATATTAATGAATATATATAAAATTTAGAAAGATGGTAACAATGACCCTATACGTGAGATAGCAAAAGAGACACAGATGTAAAGAACAGACTTTTGGACTCTGTGGGAGAAAGTGAGGATGGGATGACTTGAGAGAATAGCATTGAAACATATATATTATCCAATGACCCTATACGTGAGATAGCAAAAGAGACACAGATGTAAAGAACAGACTTTTGGACTCTGTGGGAGAAAGTGAGGATGGGATGATTTGAGAGAATAGTATTGAAACATATATATTATCATATATGAAATAGATCACCAGTCCAGGTTCAATGCATGAGATAGGGTGCTCAGGGCTGGTGCACTGGGATGACCCTGAGGGATGGGATAGGGAGGGAGGTGGGAAGGGGGGTTCAGGATGGGGAACACATGTACACCCATGGCTGGTTCATGTGAATGTATGGCAAAAACCGCTACAATATTATAAAGTAATTAGCCTCCAATTAAAATGAATAAATTAATTTAAAAAATATGGTGCCCTTAATGCATTGAGTCTTCGAGTAGATTGACTGCTTATGTTGGGCTGAGTATATGTTCTTTGAAGCTCCACCACGTCTTGGAAATAAAACTTTTCACAGAACCTGGGGGTTTTTATAATAGGCAGGACTTCAAAAATATAATCTTTAATCCACTAATATGAGATGCCTCCTAAGCTAAAATGCTAAATTTTGTTTTGATGATTTTTTTGCTGCAATCTTCCCAACTTTCATTTAAACGTATTTCCTTTAATCATAAAGATGATGTCAAAACTCCTTTGGAAGTGTCTTCAGAATTCTCAGTAGCAACACGAGGAAATTTTCATTGACATGATCGAAGGAAAAGATGAGCTCTTCCATATATATTCTTGAAAGGAAAGATAAAGCCTGCTCTCCAACTGGAGAAAGTAGATTATTGAGTTTCCCACTGATCTTTTTTTTTTTCCTCCTCTTCCCTAAAAGAGTTGCCTCACTTTTCCTCAGTTTGCTTCCTTTTACAAAATAGTAACAATGACTTACTCTGTGGTTGAGAACTAAACAGCCAGGCCTTGACCTGAGTGTAAGGAGAGAAGGACTTCAAATGTAATTCTAGCTGTTACTTACAACATGGCTTTTTGCTTGCATTTCTCTGTGGCAGATAAATAAATGATACCATCTTGAGAAAGCTTTCAGAATGTCCCTTAGGGCTGCCTTAGAAAAAGCCAAATCTGTTGAATTCAAGAAAGAAAGCAATTTCTGTCCATGTGAAAGACAGAGAGGTTAGAACAGTTGGTTGACCACTGCGGGGATTTTAAGAGTATCTGGGGAAAATCTGTTTCCCTGGGGTATGATCTGAATTTTATTTCATGGATGATATCTATTGATGTAGTTCTGTCTTTTGTGAAGAAACAAGCCAACTTACTATTGACTTATGAATCTAAAGGAAAAGGTAAAGAAAATATAAAGCAGCAGTCTTCTTTCTGCTTATCAAGTTAACATGGATTTGATGTCAAAATGAAGATAACATTTGTCTTGGGAATCACTTTACATAATTTAGAAATAATATTAAATGATTAACTCCTCATATGCTCTGTCATTCTTGTTTCTACCAGATCTCATATGATGTAACATTATTATACATTGCGCTTCATCCCAAAGGATCCCAAAGTGGTTTACAATCACAGCATACTTTTAAATCAGTCCAGATATCCTGGTTGAACAATGTATTTGGAATGGCAGAATTATAACTTTCTTGGCAAACCCATGCATAATTTACTAGGAGTATCTATAGGAGTATCTATAGTGCCAAAAAATCAGTTTATATGCAGTTATTAATAATGGAAAAATCACTGCCTTAGTTGTATGCATGTCAAACTGAGGGAGAGGGTCAAACAACAATGCTGAATATAAGCCCCAAACTTGTGTAAAACTAAAGGGTAAAGGTCACCATTCAGTTCCCATCATGGATGGATTTGTAAAGGATTGTGTAAAGGGGAGTGATGCACATAGTAAATGACATAGTTTATGTTTCTGGATATGTCAATAAATTGTAATGCATTGCCATCTGTTCTAGAACTCTAGCTGGATGAAAAGGCTCCCTGGACATACAATAACCAGTCTTCTTTTTTTCATTTAAATTTAAATTTTTTATTGAACTCTAGTTGATTTACAATGTTGTGTTACAGATGTGACAGTGATTTATACATACATATATATATACATATATATATATATACACACACACACACATGTGCATGTGTGCTAAGTTGCTTCAGTTGTGTCTGACTCTAACCGCATGAACTGTAGTCTGCCAAGCTCCTCTGTTCATGGGATTTCCCAGGCAAGAATACTGGAGTGGGTAGCCATTCCCTTCTTCGGGGGATCTTCCTGACTCAGGGATCAAACTCGCATCTCTTGTGTCTCCTGCATTGGCAGGTTTAACACTGAACCACCTGGGAAGCCCGTAGTTATCTGTTAATGCTTAACAAATTACCTCAAACTGCAGATGCACAGCAACAAACACATATTATCTCAGTTTCTGTTGGTCAGGAGTCTGTGTGCTGTTCACTTGAGTGTCTTTGTCTCAGTGTCTCTCATAAGACTGCCATCAGTGTCTATTTGGGATGCCATTTCCAAGCTCACTCGTATGGCTGTTGGCAGGCCTCAGGTGCTCATCCTGTGGGCCTCTCCATGGCACAGCTCACAAGCTGGCATCTGGTTTCCCTTGAAGTGAAAGTGTGAAAGAGGGAGCCCAAGATGAAAGTCACCATCTTTTTGTAACTTAAAAATGGCATCCCATCTTTTCAGACATGTTTTATTTGTTGAAAGAAATTCCACTTCATACCCAAGGGGATGAAACTACAGTATGTCTGACTATCAAGAGGTGGAGCTCACTCAGGGCCATTTTAGAAGCTCCCAGTCACACGTGCACTTTTAGTAACTCTTGAAGCATAGTCCAAAGTAGCCAGTCTGAGGAATTTCTCTGAAGTCTTTTGTTATGTTTTTAAAATTGTTTTGTACATGTTTGTCTTTGGAACCTGTATAAGGATTGAAGGAAACTGCATAAGGATTGAAGGAACCTCATTGTGCTTAATTTGACACAAAGAAAGGCAAAGTCAAATAGCTTTCTTTCTGCTTGCCCACTGAACCCCCCTCCCCCGCCATTTTTAAAAGTAAAGATGATTTTCTTTGTCCCGAGAGAAAGTTACTTGCCAAGAATATTGGTAAGGGTGTCAGAGGTTATTTCAGTTAGGAGCAAGGCAGTAAAATGTAAACAAATACAAAGCAATCAATTTTGACCTATTGTATGATTGGGTTAGTCACTATCACATAGAAAGCTGGAAATAGTCTGGTTCATATTTCTGTTCTCTCAAGGGCTTCCCTGGTGGCTCAGAGGTTAAAGCGTCTTCCTGGAATGTGGGAGACCTGGGTTTGATTCCTGGGTCGGGAAGATCCCCTGGAGAAGGCAACCCACTCCAGTACTCTTGCCTGGAGAATCCCATGGAGGGAGGAGCCTGGTGGGCTACAGTCCATGGGGTCACAAAGAGTCGGACACGACTGAGCGACTTCACTTTCACTTTCAAGGGCCTGAAAAGAGTTGGCAGAGGTGACTTTTCCTCTTTCCTTTTTTCTTACTTTCTTTCAGGGAGGAGAGAGTTCTATACTTTAATCATGTGTAAACAATTAAGTAGAAAATGATGTGAAGAAACAAGTATTTTTTGGTGACAGCTTTATTGAGATATAATTCATACATTATTCATTCATTCATTCATTCATTATCATACAACTCACCTATATGAAGTGTTACAGAATTCTGGAACCATCACAATCAATTTTAGGGTATTTTTGTTACCCACAAAAGAAACCACTCCCTTTGCAATAGTCAACTTCTAGTTAAGTCTCAGAGACCAGATCCGGGTCATATAGCCGTTCCCAGAGATTGGAAAAGCGAGCATGTACTTTCTCCTCCATCTCTAGTATTTGTGGGTAAGAGGCAAGGGAAAATAAAGCTGTAGATGTCTGTTGAGTCAGCTAACTGTAATGGTTAAATTTATGTGTCATTTTGGCTGGGCCACAGTGCACAAATATGTGGTCAAACATTTTGCATGTTTCCGTGAGAGTGTTTTGGGGGTAAGATTAACGTTTGAATCAACAGATTTAAGGGTAAATCAGATTACCCTCTATAATATAGGTGGGCCTTATCCAATCAGTTGAAGGCCTGAATAGAAGACACACTCATCTCCCCTGCTGTTTTTTAGTCCATCAGTCATGTTGGACTCTTGTGACCCCATGAACTGCAGCACACCAGGCTTCCCTGTTCTTCACCATCTCCTGGAGTTTGCTCAAACCTAAGTCCATCAAGTCAGTGATGCCATCCAACCATTTCATTCTCTGTCATCCCATTCTCCTCCTGCCTTCAACTTTTCCCAGCATCAGGTCCTTTTCTAATGAGCTGGCTCTTCGCATCAGGTTGCCAAAGGGAGCTTCAGTTTCAGCCTCAGTTCTTCCAATGAATATTCAGAGTTGATTTCCTTTAGGATTGACTGGTTTGATCTCCTTGCTGTCCAAGTGACTTTCAAGACTCTTCTCCAGCACCACATTTCAAAAGCATCAATTCTTCAGCTCTCAGCCTTCTTTATGGTTCAGCAGCTCTCACGTACATACATGAATACTGGAAAGACCATATCTTTTACTATATGGACTTTTCTGCAGCAGATGATAATTAAACTTCAACTGTAATACTGGCTCTTTTCTGAGTCTTTAGCTATTTGCCTTTGGACTTAAACTGCAGCATTAGCTCTTCACTGAATATCCAGCCTACCTGCCCACTCTGAAGACTTTTGACTTGGCAACCATTATAATCATATGAGCTAGTTTCTTTAGATTAGATCAAGCAGGTAATGTAAGTTCATACCACAAATGCATTGTTTAAAAGCAAGGCTGTGGTTAGGAATTCTCAGAGGTGATTCCCTGCCTACCCTTCTCCCCACAAATCAAGCAAGACAATACAGCCAACTGTTCTTGTTTTCTCCTTGTGCCAGTTGTTTACATTTTTCTGCTTCTTCCTTTTAATCAAATTGTAGCCATTGGAGACCCATTTTTTTTGTAAGGAATTTTTCAGTTTCAACTCCACACTTTGTGTATTCTCTAAGCCTGATGTCCTATCCTTACTTGGACTTTAAAATCCTAAATTTTTGTGACCAGAAACTTTCCTAAACACTCCTGCAATATCAGCTCAGAAACTTATTTCTCTGGCTTTCAGCTTCCTCTTCATTCTTTGCAACTGGTGATTTCCTTTCCTTTCATAAAAGCGCAGCTATGCTTTTAAAAGGATGTCAATTATACCTTATTATTCCTGCATTTCTACCTGTTTTGTGGTTGGGGAATTTTCAGGTTATCTAGCCTTCCCCATTGGTAGAAATGTAAGTGGGACCTCAAATTTATATATATATATATATATATATATATATATATTTTCTCATAGATTGTTTAGGTTTTCTCTTCCATTTGATGACAATAAGGACTTACTTTAATGTGCATTTTTGCTACTGTTGTATTAAACTTTTTTTCTGAAGCTTAAAGAGAGCTGATATTTCATTTTTATAATAAAAAAATTAATTTGTTTTACTGACAACTTCTTTGTTTAGCTTTGTGTTTTTCTATCCAGTGATTTCATTCTGGATTCTATTTTCTTTCTTTTTTTGTTTCTTTCTCCCTCTTTCCCTCCTTTTCTTATTTCCTTCCTTCCTCTTTTTCTTCCCTCCTTTGGTAACATTCTTGAATGGTAGCTTAAGGGGGAATAACACTTTACTCTTAAGACATTGACAATATTATTTTTTGTTTCCTGGTACATAATATTGCTTTTTTAAAAAAGCTATTCAGTCTAATTTTTGTTCTTATTTAAGATAATCTGTCTTTGTTCAGTTCAGTTTAGTTCAGTCACTCAGTCGTGTCTGACTCTGTTACCCCATGGACTGCAGCACGCCAGGCTTCCCTGTCCTTTGTCAACCCCCGGAGCTTGCTCAGACTCATGTCCATCAAGTTGGTGATGCCATCCAACCATCTCATCCTCTGTCATCTCCTTCTGCTCTTGTCTTCAATCCTTCCCAGCATCAGGGTCTTTTCCAATGAGTCAATTCTTTGCATCAGGTGGTCAAAGTACTAGAGTTTCAGCTTCAGTATCAGTCCTTCCAATGAATATTCAGGACTGATTTCCTTTAGGAGGGACTGGTTGGCTCTCCTTGCAGTCCAAGGGACTCTCAAGAGTCTTCTCCAACACCACAGTTCAAAAGCATCCACTTTCTTCACAGATCAACTCTCACATCCATACATGACCACTGGAAAAACTATAGCCTTGACTAGACAGACCTCTGTTGGCAAAGTAATGTCTCTGTTTTTGAATATGCTATCTAGGTTGGTCATAACTTTCCTTCCAAGGAGTAAGCATCTTTTAATTTCATGGCTGCAGTCACCATCTGTCATGATTTTGGAGCCCAGAAAAATAAAGTCAGCCACTGTTTCCACTGTTTACCCATCTATTTGCCATGAAATGATGGGACCGTATGCCATGATCTTAGTTTTCTGAATGTTGAACTTTGAGCCAACTTTTTCACTGTTCTCTTTCAATTTCATCAAGAGGCTCTTTAGTTCTTCTTTACTTTCTGCCATAAGGGTGGTTTCATCTGCATATCTGAGGTTATTGATATTTCTCCCGGCAATATTGATTCCAGCTTGTGTTTCTTCCACTCCAGCGTTTCTCATGATGTACTCTGCATAGAAGTTAAATAAACAGGGTGACAATATATAGCCTTGACATACTCCTTTTCCTATTTGGAACCAGTCTGTTGTTCCATGTCCAGTTCTAACTGTTGCTTCCTGACCTGCATACAGATTTCTCAAGAGGCAAGTCAGGTGGTCTTGTATGCCCATCTCTCAGAATTTTCCACAGTTTATTGTGATCCACACAGTCAAAGACATTGGCATAGTCAATAAAGCAGAAATAGATGTTTTTCTGGAACTCTCTTGCTTTTTCGATGATCCAGCAGATGTTGGCAATTTGATCTCTGGTTCCTCTGCCTTTTCTTAAACCAGCTTGAACATCTGGAATTTCACTGTTCACGTATTGCTGAAGCCTGGCTTGGAAAATTTTGAGCATTACTTTACTAGCGTGTGAGATGAGTGCAATTGTGCAGTAGCTTGAGCATTCTTTGACATTGCCTTTCTTTGGGATTGGAATGAAAACTGACCTTTTCCAGTCCTGTGGCCACTGCTGAGTTTTCCAAACTTGTTGGCATATTGAGTGCAGCACTTTCACAGCACCATCTTTCAGGATTTGAAATAGCTCAACTTGAATTCCATAATCTCCACTAGCTTTGCTCATAGTGATGCTTTCTAAGGCCCACTTGACTTCACATTCTAGAATATCTGGCTCTAGGTGAGTGATCACACCATCGTGATTATCTGGGTCATGAAGATCTTTTTTGTACAGTTCTTCTGTGTATTCTTGCCACCTCTTCTTAATATCTTCTGCTTCTGTTAGGTCCATACCATTTCTGTCGTGTATTGAGCCCATATTTGAATGAAATGTTCCCTTGGTATCTCTAATTTTCTTGAAGAGATCTCTAGTCTTTCCCATTCTATTGTTTTCCTCTATTATACAGTTTTACTGATGAACAATAACAGAGCTATTTTCTCCAATGATAGGAATTAAATGGACAAACGTTTAGCAAGGCCAAACAAGAAAAAAAAATAAAGCATAAATATGCAATAGTAGGAAGTAAATACAAAAAGCTGAGAAAACAAAAGAAGCTAAAGGCAAAGGAGAAAAGTAAAGATATACCCATCTGGATGCAGAGTGCCAAAGAATAGCAAGGTGAGATAAGAAAGCTTTCCTCAGAGATCAATGCAAAGAAATAGGGGAAAACAATAGAATGGAATAGACTAGAGATCTCTTTAAGAAAATTAGAGATGCCAAGGGAACATTTCATGCAAAATGGACACAGTAAAGGACTAAAATAATATGGACCTAACAGAAGCAGAAGATATTAAGAAGAGGTGGCAAGAATACACAGAAGAACTATACAAAAAAGATCTTCACGACCCAGATAATCATGATGGTGTGATCACTCACCTCAGTTCAGTTCAGTTCAGTTCAGTCACTGAGTCGTGTCCGACTCTTTGTGACCCCATGAATCACAGCACTCTAGGCCTCCCTGTCCATCACCATCTCCTGGAGTTCATTCAAACTCACGTCCATTGAGTTGGAAATGCCATCCAGCCATCTCATCATCTGCTGTCCCTTTTCCTCCTGCCCCCAATCCCTTCCAGCATCAGAGTCTTCCAATGAGTCAAATCTTTACATGAGGTAGCCAAAGTACTAGAGTTTCAGCTTTAGCATCATTCCTTCCAAAGAACACCCAGGACTGATCTTTAGAATGGGGTAGTTGGTACTCCTTGCAGTCCAAGGGACTCTCAAGAGTCTTCTCCAATACCACAGTTCAAAAGCATCAATTCTTCGGTGCTCAGCTTTCTTCACAGTCCAACTCTCACATCCATACAAGCCTCTTCAGTATTCTTGCCTTGAGAACCCCATGCACAGTATGAAAAGGCAAAATAATAAGATCACTCATCTAGAACCAAACTTACTGGATGCAAAGTCAAGTGGGCCTTAGGAAGCATCACTACAAGCAAAGCTAGTGGAGGTGATGGAACTCCAGTTGAGCTATTTCAAATCCTAAAAAATTATGGTATAAAAGTGCTGCACTCAATATGCCAACAAATTTGGAGAATTCAGCAGTGGCCACAGGACTGGAAAAGGTCAGTTTTCATTTCAATCCCAAAGAAAGGCAATGCCAAAGAATGTTCAAGCTACCACACAATTGTACTCACCTTACATGCTAGCAAAGTAATGCTCAAAATTCTCCAAGCTATGCTTCAACAGTACATGAACTGTGAACTTCCAGATGTTCAAGCTGGATTTAGAAAAGGCAGAGGAACCAGAGATCAAATTGCCAACATCTGTTGGAACATCAAGAAAGCAAGACAGATCCAGAAAAACATCTACTTCTGCTTTATTGACTATGCCAAAGCCTTTGACTGTGTGGATCACAATAAACTGTGGAAAATTCTGAAAGAGATAGGAATACCAGACCACCTGACCTACCTCCTGAGAAATCTGTATGCACATTAAGAAGCAGTAGTTCGAAGTGGACTTGGAACAACAGACTGGTTCCAAATAGGGAAAGGAGTACGTCAAGGCTGTATATTGTCACCCTGCTTATTCAACTTATATGCAGAGGACATCATGCGAAGTGCTGGGCTGGATGTAGCACAAGCTAGAATCAAGATTTCTGGGAGAAATATCAGAAGCCTCAGATATGCAGATGATTCCACCCTATGACAAAAAGTGAAGAGGAACTAAAGAGCCTTTTGATGAATGTGAAAGAGGAAAGTAAAAAAGGTAGCTTAAAACTCAACATTCAAAAAACTAAGATCATGGCATCTGGTCCCATCACTTCATGGCAAGTAGATGGGGAAACAATCGAAACAGAGACGGACTTTATTTTCTTGGGATTCAAAATCACTGCAGATGCTGAAAATATGCTTGCTCCTTGGAAGAAAAGCTATGACCAACCTGAACAGCATATTAAAAAGCAGTGACATTACTTTGCCAACAAAGGTCCATCCAGTCAAAGCTATGGTTTTTCCAGTAGTCATGTATGGATGAAAGAGTTGGACTGTAAAGAAAGCTGAATGCCGAAAAATGGTTGCCCTTGAACTGTGGTGTTGGAGAAGACTCTTGAGAGCTCCTTGGACAGCAAGGAGATCTAATCAGTCTATCCTAAAGGAGTTCAGTCCTGGGTGTTCTTTGGAAGAACTGATGTTGAAGCTGAAACTCCAATACTTTGACCACCTGATGTGAGGAACCAACTCCATTGAAAAGACCCTGATGCTGTGAAAGATTGAAGGCAGAAGGAAAAGGAACGACAAAGGATGAGATGGTTGGATGGCATCACCGACTCTATGCACATGTGTCTGAGCAAGTCCGGCAGTTGGTGATGGACACGGAAGCCTGGCTTGCTCCAGTCCATGGGGTCACAAAGAGTCAAACACGAATGAGCTACTGAACTGATGAACTGACTGAGGAAATAAATAAGTGGTATAACTAGAGATAGAAATTCACTTTTAAAAAAGTATAAAAAATCTGAAAATCTCAACATAATGCATGAATATTTGGGGCAATATTAATTATTAAAATCAACTCAAGCAGAGGTAGAAAACGATTATAATTAAGACTTATCAAAGAAAACACCTTGTAAAAGCCACTTGTCAAGACAATTTCATTCTACATTATTTAAAAACCTCCAAGTGAGAGATCGTAGAGATAGAAAGGAAGCTTTTACGAATTATTTTACAAAGCTAGTATAAACCTGTTGCCAAAATTTGAAAGCACAAATTTTGACAGCTGTTCAACACCAGTTGTAAATATTGGTGTACAAATCTTAAATGACAAAGCAAATTGAATCTAGTGATATATTCAAAGATTAATATTTGCTGATTAAGTAAATGTTATACCATTAACACAGATGGCTCAATATTAAGAAACTAATATTAGTTCAAAATAAATCAACGGAGAAAGATATTTCAACAGATGCTTAAATATCTTTTGAGGGGAAGAACCCAACAGACATTCCTAAAGAAAACCCCTGGTAAAATATAAATAGAGAATTTCTTCACATGATAAAAAAACTAATGCAAGTTAAAAGTAGCATCATACATAATGAGGAAATACCAAAAGCATTCCTGTTAAAATTCAAAACAAATGGGATTGTTCACCATCTCTATTGTTTAACATAATATGGATATGGATATGTTTGTCCATGAGTTTCTAAAATACAAATATACAAATCAAATATAAATAAAAAATACAAAAAATTATTATTCATAAGTGGTGCAATTCTCTATCTGTAACTCCCAGAAAATGAAGTACAAAACTATGACATAAATATACTAAAACCAAAATGTTTTAATATTTTGATACTAACTCATTTGATAATAAAATGAAAAAAAAATCACTGTATTAACAAAAAATAATAATAAAGTTTACAAAAACATGTGCACCACCAAATTAAGACAGCTACAAAGCTTAACTAAAGACATGAAAGAACACTTTAGTAAATGGAGGAACATATTATGGAAAGTGTATTTTAATGGAGAGATCCATCTATTCATGCAACACACTCTTAATCAAAACCACTTCACAGTATTTATTATTTATTTAGTATCTGCGTGTGTGGGGAGAGAGATGTTACATGACCAGAGCATCTTTGAGTTCATATGCAAGAATAAACATGAGAAGATATTCAGTTAAATTCTGATAAGGAAGAATGAAAGAATGGGAAGAGATGGCTTGTCTACTAGATATAAAAATATAGTATAGAGGGGCAAAAATTGAAATGGGGTGATGTTACTGCCAAAGTTGAAGGATGAATGGAACAGACACACATGGCATTTCAAATCAGTGGAAAAGGCATAATTATTCAGTATATAACTGTAAACAACTGGGTAACCATTTGCCTAAGAATAAATGCAAGATGAATTTGAAGAATGGAATCTACCACATAGAATGGAATCAACCCCAATGTATACGAGAAGATAATCTATAACAAAGATGGTATTTCAAATTCAGTGGGAAAAGGATGAAATACTTGATATATGGTTCTGGGACAACTGGCTATCTATATGGAAGAAAATAATGTTAGACTCCAATTTCAAAACATATTTTAAAAAAAACACCAGAGAAACAGATCGGTGAGTTAAATACTGTGTGTAAGCAAACAAAATAAAAATCATGGAAGCAAAATAAAGAGACTATATTTACAGCTTTGGAATAGAAGAGACATTGGCAAGGCAGGAGAACCAAAAGTTATTTTAAAAAGTGTACATATTGACCATATAAAAATGAAACTGTTTGGTATGAGAAAAAGTCCAGTAAGTCAATAGATAAATTACAGATTTCAGAAAATTCTAGTACTGATGATAACAAAGAGTTAAATCTATCACATATATAAGAACTGTTATAAAATGACCATAAAAACAGAAAATAGCCCAGTAGAAAAATGAAGGAGATAAAAAAACAAATCACAGAAGACTAAATCCTCCTCCTACTAAGCTCAGTGGCAGTCAGGGAAAATTTTTTTAAATCAGAATAATGGGTTACAATATTGCATTAGATCAAACACATGTTTTTTCTGTCAGATTTTCATTTCTAAAGTTGGAATGTACCTTAGAATTGATGACATTCTACAGTCACTGTGGGCTATGTAACAGTCAAGCTATAGTTACCCACCCTGGAGGAGGGCATGGCAACCCACTCCAGTATTCTTGCCTGGAGAATCCTCACGGACAGAGGAGCCTGGAGGGCTGCAGTTCATGGGGTTGCAAAGAGTCGGACACAACTGAACAACTAAGCATAGCACAGCACATAGTTACCCCACTGCATATGCACTAGAATGGCTGTTGCTCCCAGAAGAATGGCTGCTGCTGCTGCCAAGTCGCTTCAGTTGTGTCCAACTCTGTGCAACCCCATAGATGGCAGCCCACCAGGCTCCGCCGTCCCTGGGATTCTCCAGGCAAGAACACTGGAGTGGGTTGCCATTTCCCTCTCCAATGAAAGTGAAGTCGCTCAGTCGTGGCTGACTCTTAGCGACCCCATGGACTGCAGCCCACCAGGCTCCTTCGTCCATGGGATTTCCAGGCAAGAGTACTGGAGTGGGGTGCCACTGCCTTCTCCCAGAAGCATGGCTAGGAAACTACAATTCTTCAATATTTCACTCAAGCAAATCATTGGAGAAAAGAATATGAGTCCTGACAGTTTTTTGGTTTTCGCTGCACCATTCAGCTTGTGGGATCTTAGTTCCCCAACCAGGGATTGCACCCAGGCCCTTGCCAGTGAAAGCACAGAGTTCTAACCACTGGACCACCAGGAAATTCCCCTGTTTTTTGAAAACTTTGTATTAACACTTTCTAATGTGATCAAGATGACTGCAGCATCAAGAATTGCAGAATGGGTGTACGTGGCTTCAAATAAAATCCCAGTGATGATAGTGAAGCCCTTCTTAAAGAAATGACTCAACACCAATGCTCTTGATGACACAGGAAAAAATGGGTATAAACCCATGGGTTATGATAACTCTGACTTGAGAGTGTGCAGAAGAATTGGACTCCTGAGAAAGTTTTTAAAAGAATACTGTAACAAATTTAGTTCTTTTATAGTTTTTAAAACAAACATATGCTTAAGAATAATATATCATAAAATTCTATGTGTAAATATGTCTCAAATAAATCTTTTAATAAGAATGAAGACTAAATGAGAAGAAAACATTGTGTCATATTTAACTGGTAACACTTTCTTCCTTTGCAAAAAGTGAAAGTTGCTCAGTTGTGTCTGACTCTTTGCAACCCTATGGACCATCGCCTGCCAGGCTCCTCTGTCCATGGGATTCTCCACGCAAGAATACTGGAGTGGGTTGCCATTCTCATCTCCAGGGGATCTTCCTGACACAGGGATCGAACCTATGTCTCCCACACTGTTGGCAAATCCTTTACCGTCTGATCCACCTGGGAAGCCCAGCTTTTCTTTCTTAGTGGTGCACAAAGTAATAATGCATCTCTCAATCAAGTGCATTTAAAGACTTAATGAAATACATTGCTATGTCTCACCTATCAGGAAAACATGATCCTCCTTCCAAAAGGATCTGTATGTTATAATACCATCTTTGTAAAACAAATGATGACCCCCATACTCTCATATATAATGACATTTAAAATACGTATACCACCTCCCCTTTGGGCTTCCTTGGTGGCTCAGTGGTAAAGAATCTGCCTGCCAATGCAGAAGACATGGGTTCGATTCCTGAGTCGGGAAGATCCCTTGGAGAAAGGTACGGCAACCCCTCCAGTATTCTTCCCTGGGAAATCCCATGGACAGAGCAGCCTGGTAGGCAACAGTCCATGCGGTCACAAAAAGTCGGACACAAGTTAGCAACTAAACAAACAATATATGTACTACACTTAGAATGTGTAAGAAATCTTCTAAGGAATTTACATATATGTATGAGCTGTGAGTGCCTTGGACATAGGCTTGGTTTCCTTTGCTTCCACACCTGTGGCTCACACTCTGCTGAAGCTTGGGGCAGAGTATCCACCCTCCTTTCACTAGAAAATACAAAACCTAAAGCAAACAAATGAGCAAAATATTATCCAAAACAATTATTTTTTTTCTTTTGGCTGAAAGTGGGCTGGTCAATACAATGACTTGGTTGAAAATAAATAATGTAACTGTGTTATTCTGCTCTTGCAAGGTATGGTCAAGGCCCATAAAATGGCTGCTCTCTTGCTCTCTGTGCAACCCTTTCCCTACCTGGCCCTGCCTCTACTTTCTGTGCATGATTGCCTCCTTCTCCTATGCTGAAAATTTCATCAGTAATTGTCTGTGTGATTGGCTTGACCCTCAGCTAATGATTGTTCTAGCCCTGGCACTAGAAAGGCCCAGTATATTCGGCCATCAATAGGAAAAGAGCAGTCCTTGCCTTGGCTGCCCTTGCAATGAAGGAGCTCTTCTGACATCATGCTCCCTCTAACTTACAGCCTCCTCCTCCTGGTCACTGTATAGCAAAGATTGCTGCTGTGTCCTGCCTGCCCTTGGCTGTACACCCATATGTGGTGGGGTGTGGGGTGTTGCTCCAGGACTTTTGCTTCTGGCTTATATGATGCCCAGTTCAACAAATCATCACTGTCTCTGTCACTGGCTCTGAGTTCTTCCTTTGCACAGCTGGGCAGGTGCAGGACTGTGGGTACGGCACAACAGGCTGCCATAACAAAATCTCACAGACTGGGTGTCTTAAACAACAGTAAGTTACTTTTCACAGTTCTAGAGGTTAGAAGTCCAAGATTAAGATGTCAGCATGTTTGATTTTTCCTGAGACCTCTCTCCTTGGCTTGTGGCTGGCCATCTTCTTGCTGTGTCCTCATGTAGCCTTTTTTTTTCTTTTGTGCATCCATAGCCCAGGTGTCTCTTTCCCTTTATTCTAAGGATGCCAGTCAGATTGGATTAGGGCCTCATACTTGGGATCTTCTTAAAGGCCCTATCTCCAAATACAATCACAGTGGGAGTTAGTGCTTTAATACATGAATTTGGGGGAGACACAAATCAATCCATAACAATCACTCTCATTACTTTTTTGAGGATGGACCATTTGTATGACATTTTCTTTTATTTTATGTGAGATGGGATATTACTATGTTTGCTATATACCTGTTACACAGTATTTAAGTAATCAACAAGTATTTAGACATTTAGGTCAAACACTACCATTACTATTGCTACTAGTAATAATATCAATACCATTAGTAAGTAACTCCCAGGGTTGATGTAAGCATGTAATAAAATGTAGATTGCAGAAATAGATTCACCACAATTCCTGCCCCACCTTTAAGTGGCTAATGAATGCTAGTATAATTTTCAAAAATGTTTTTTATATCTCAGACCTGTGTTTCCAGTATCTCCTATCATTTTTCTGCCACTGCTCCTACAGCCTTCCCAATAAGATACAAACCAGTGAATATATCGTGCAAGGAAGTTTCTGATTTTGTGTCTGCCAAATCTATCTTCTTTCAAGGATGCTTTCCTGACTGCTCTAAGATGAAGTTACATTGCATTTTCTGAGCATCTGTAGCATCTTTGATTCCTCCATTAGCATCACAACTTATTCTTAATTCTTGTTTAATTGTCTTCTCTGCTAGATAAAAAACAGTCTGATTATGCAGCTGGTTCATTACATCATAGGTATCTACTACTGTACCTGACATAGAGTTGACACTTCCTCTGCTGGGCTTCTAGTAGGGGCATGTCTTCTCTTCCTTTACACTGGGCTTACTAACTGCTCCCCATATTGCCAGGATTGTTAAGAGGATCAGATGAGACAATGCATGTGAAATAATATAAGGGAAAGTCGCTCAGTTGTGTCCAACTCTTGCAATCCCATGGACCATAGCCCGCCAGGCTCCTCTGTCCATGAAATTCTCCAGGCAAGAATAATCGAGTGGGTTGTCATTCTCTTCTCAAGGGAATCTCCCCCACCCAGGGATTGAACCTGGGTCTCCTACATTGCAGGCAGATTCTATACCATCTGAGGCACCAGGGAAGCCCAAATGTATATATAAAGTACTTCACAAATAAAAAGCATTTGAATAGCTTGTATATAACTTTGCACAAGGTTAATAAATCTTAATAGTTCATAAAAGTATAATTGAGTGTTAATGGGCAAATGTTAATGTGCATTCTCCACCAACACTTAGTAATTATATTTTTAAAAATATAGAAGACATTTCTAGCAGTCAAGAGCTTTATAGTGTATTTCAACACATGATAAATTCATGAACACTTCTTATCTCCTAGAACAGTTATATATCTTAAAATCTCATCATCATGAGCATTCTCTGGATTTTCACAGAATTAATCCTAAATAATTAATGAATATAAAAGAGTTGGACAAGTACTGTAGCATGCTAATCATTTGTTTCAATGTCAATTAGAGAAAAATAATCCTTTTGGCCTATAAACTTGGAATATGTACTGTAAAGTTAACTTTTAATTTACAAATATGAAATGAATCGTTAATGAATGCATTAATATAGAGATAAATATCATTGGAATGTTATAGTTTGTAGAAAGAAATAAAAATACTGGGGTTTAACAGAATTATTAACTGTATTGAGAAGTTCCTACAAACGTAGTTTATAGGTCAATATTCATATAATGTTTAAATATTTCCTCAAAAATGGTATGATATCTTAAGCACTAATGACTTAGGAAGTATATCAAATTCAAGTCTTAATAATCTTAGGCAGAATAAATGTAAATTTAATGCAAGCAAAATTGAAGGAGCAGGTAACATTCATTTATACTTCCAGGTCTCTCAAATGCATATGTCTTGATTATTCTGCTTCTAAGGATCTTGTTCATCTCAGTCATGATTTATTGGCATGCATTCAAAGTTTCAGCCATAAAGTAAAGGTGAAAGTTGATATAACACTAAATGAAAATTCTTAAAATATATAGAGTGTTTCTGTGAATTTAGTTAAGAAGAGCAACTTCTAGGTTTAAGGATGACAAAAATAATTTAACTCTCTGGCATTAAGCTAGGATTTAACTTCACTTGTATGGAGGGAAAAACTCTCTTTGTTAGAAGATAGAATTCCCTTATTAGATAGTTGAAGTGTTGTTCATTTAGACTTGGAGAGTATTTTCTAGGCATTGCTATGAATTCATCATGGAGGAATTCCTCTGTCTGTAGGGCTTCCCAAGTGGTACAGTGGTAAGGAATCCACCTGCCAATGCCAGAGATACAAGAGACAAGGGGGTTTGACTTCTGGGTCAGGAAGATCCTCTGGAGAGGGAAATGACAACCCACTCTGGTATTCTTGCCTGGAATATCCCATGGTCAGAAAAGTTGGCAGGCTACAGTCCAGGGAGTCCCAAAGAGTTGAACACTACTGAGCACACATGTAAATATAGAATCTTTTGATTGACAAACTTGAACTGCAAGTTCATGAAACTTGTATTTTTTCATGGATTATCTGCACACATGGCGTAGAGTTGTAAGGGTTGCTTTTTTTCCTATGATGATGCTAGTAGTGATTTCTGCAATGATGAGAACAATGTAAATTATAAACAGTGTAAAAAGCACTGGACTGTAAGTCAGATGACTGAATTTAAGACTTATTTGCCCCTGATTTATTCTGTGAACTTAGGAAGATGTATATTCTAAATGGGGCTTCCCTGGAGGCTCAGTGGTAAAGAATCTGCCTGCCAACACAGGAGACGCAGGTTTGATCTCCAGGTTGGGAAGACCCCCTGGAGAAGGAAATGGTAACCCACTCCAGTATTCTTGCCTGGGAAATCTCATGGACAGAGGAACCTGGTAGGCTATAGTCCATGGGGTTGCAAAAGGGTTGGACATGAATTAGTGATTAAATAGCAACAATATTCTAAATGAGTCTTTAATCTGTAAAATGGTGGTAATGTTTACCTCATAGGGCTGTTGAAAGGATTAAATAAGATGTTGGGTGTGTAAGTACTTTATAAACTGTGGGATATTATGCAAATAATTTTTAGTAGGAGATTAATAATTTTGTTTCACTAATAAATTAAAATCCCGGTTCAGTTTGTTTTTGGATAAATAAATCTTGCTTTGTATTTCAGCTTATTCATTTGTAAAGGCACTGAACTAATTTTAATGGACTAGTTATTTTCATAAAAAGTCCAGTGTCTTAGGTAAAATGTGTTATTTATGTACATGCAAAAACAACAAGTTAATACTCAGTGAATTTCAGATGACCTCGATGTTTATATGCTAAGAGAAGAATAGCACATTGTTGCGATTTTACGTTTAGTGTTTTTTTCATATTTGCAATGCATTTCTATGCTTCCTTTTGGTTAATATTGGGTAATTTAGACAAGCTTTAAGTATATATATATATATTTAAATATATATAAGGAAGTATGTGCATGCATGCTCAGTCGCTCAGTTGTGACCAACTCTTGTGGCCCCGTGGACTGCAGCCCACCAGGCTCCTTTGTCCATGGGATTTCCCAGGCAAGTATGCTAGAGTGGGTTGCCATTTCCCTCTCCACTATAAGAGAGTATGTTAATACCTAAACTATGCCTTTAGTAAATGTAAATTTACTGTTCCTTTGTAAGATATAAAAAACTACTTTCATCATAATCCTGCCCTCAAAGCTGTGGTGTCCAGTGTCATTGATTTGTTCTTTCTGGAATCAAATCCATTGTTCTGGGTAGTTAAGCATGGAGCCATGAATGGAGCTGTTGTTAACGAATTGTGAAGTCACAAACTTGGCCCAAGCTTATCCACTTATTTGTGCCAGAGTTTGGACTCTGCCTTCATTGTCACAGACATACGTTGGAGTTCAAAGGCAGCAGGGCACCTGAGACAAGGCTCCTGAGTAAATTATGTCTCTACTGTCTGATTCAGCCAGGTGCCCTCAACAGCTTCCCTGCATGAGGCTGGACTTTGGCCGCCACAAGGCAGCTCAAGATTAGGCGGAGGTGGTTGGGAAACCAGCTAGGAGTGAATTTCCTTTGATGGTTATTTTTTCAAGGCAAAGATACAATTTATTGGCTAACCAATTGAAGTTACCCCTTGAGGAAAAAAACAACTGTCATCAGCAAGATGGGTTCTTCTGTTTTATAATGTTAATGGGACAATCTATCAAAAGCCTCACACCCTTTCCCCCCAAAAGTCTACAGCAGAGCAGTCTTCCATATGGTTACTAATTTCTCAAATAAAACTTGTGGGGCTACATTGCCTTCATCTTTTTGCCCTGTGAAGTTCCTGAAAGGAAATATCACAGTTGTTAAATACAAATGCATAATTTCATACAATAAAAATGTAATAGCTATTTCCCATAAGGGCAAACTAGGCAGCAGATTGTTTGGATCAAATCCTTTGGCTGAAAACAACTGAATAAATCACCTTACAAACACTGAGAATTTTCAGGGATTGTGTGGTGGCCTAGTGGTTAGGATTCTGAGTTTTCACTGCCATGACTGTGGTTCAGTCCCTTGTCAGGAGACTGAGATCCTGCAAACCACTTGGTGTGGCCAAAAATAAATAAATTTGCATAGGAAACTTACCCTAAAAAAAAACCGCTGAGGAGTTGAAAAGATAATGCAGTCCTAGCAGGCCCATTCTGAGGGGAAGCATGGGCTTCCCTGGAGGCTCAGATGGTAAAGAATTCGCCTACAATACAGGAGATGTAAGAAATGCAGGTTTGATCCCTGGGTCTGGAAAAACCCCTGGAGAAGGAAATGGCAAACCACTCCAGTGTTTTTGCCTGGAGAATTCTATGGACAGAGGAGCCTGGTGGGTTATAGCCCATGGGATCACAAAAGAGTTGGACATGACTGAGAGACTAACACTTTGACCAAAGAGGCTAGCAGATTATTTGAGTGTCAAAGTTGCTTTTGCCTTGAAGACATTGGAGGGGTAATGGTGATAGAATTCAAGGCACAGAGCACATTCAATGTAGAGACTTCTACACGATACATGTACCTACATTAAGCCGGATCCCCAAGGGGTACACACTATCAAGATTAGGATAAATCAGAACTAATTGGTCACATCCTGATCCTCCAATCTAAACAGAGCAAAAGAAGGGAAAGGAAGGGGGATAAAATACTCCTGAGAAGATCTGTACCATTTGTACCCTAGGAATATATAGCATAGATAGTCAAAGAATTTGGCTTGATGCAATCCCCAACTCATAGAGTCCCCAAAACACAGCCAGAAGAAGGAAAGTATGCTTATTACAAGCCTTGGGGAATCTCCACAAACAATTGTTTTTGATTTAATAAAGTTTTATTTTTCAAAATGTATAGTTGGTGGGACCTGTTCATACATCTTCACCAGCAGTCGAGGCATCTCCACTCTTGGTGTTTCTGGTGTAAGTTAGTTTGAACTCTGTGCTTTGAAACCAGTTTTAAAAGTCCTTTACTAAGGAGCTCCGGAAGGGCTGCCCTGGACATGGAACTACAAATCTTGTTTCTCAGAGACCACAGCTGCAGTTTTAAGCTTGCATCTGGGAACTTCCTTATAGACTTTGTCATACGTTGCTCTGTCAAACAAATTGAGGTTTTGGAGCTTATCCCAAAATTTGCCTTTGGACCGCCTCTTCTTTTTGGCCTTGCCAAGTTTGTTCCCTGGGTCTTTGTCTTTCTTAGCTAGCTTTCTGGCATCTTTATTCTCCTTGTCATCCTTGAGTGGCATAGTGAAGCTTAGAGAGTGCTGCTGCCACTGCTACCTTGCTAAGACACTGGACCCAAAGTCCACAAACAGTTTTTTAAGGGCGATAACTGGTAAAACAATTGAAGATAATCAGACACATAGGAAATTTTTTAAAAAGAGACATGGACAACATAAATTATATTAATTGGTAACTTTGATGAATATTATGACTAAATCAGACTAATTCATTATGGGGTCCTCTCTCTGAATGCACAGATTGTGTTATGATGTAAGTATCATGACCACTATCTCTACATTCCTCAATATAAGTAACAAATAAATGTTTTTAATAATTAAATATCACAGAAGTAGTTGCATGTTGTATGCTTTTTAGTGAAATGTTGAATATTAGTTACCAGAATTCTTTTGTTTAATTATATGGAACAATGGTCTGCTTTAGTACAAAATCTGATGTTTCTAAACAGACATCATTGATTAGTATATAAACAGATAGTTTCAGTAATAGTCATACAGAATCTTTGTCTGAATTGTCTTTGCACTCCATAATGTTCAGAGAATAGTAAAAGATAAATCTATTTTCTATTTTTTTAACTCCAATGTAGATAGAATAGAAAACAAAATCAAACAATTAAAGTGACAATAATGAAGCTTTCACTTAAATCCAAAGTGGTTACTATAGTAACTTGAAATTGGAACATTATAATAAAAGTAGAATGAAAAGATAATTTCAAATGCTATATTAATCTTTTGAAATATAGAGAGGGAGTTGCTGTTTGATATTTGAAAGAGACTAGATTGCTATTGAAGCTTCTAAGAAGACTGATTTTGTCTTGGCTGCTTTCTTTTTTATATTAATGTGAAAAAACTCTGACTGAAGGCATTAACTTGGAGAGAATGGAATTGTTAGTTTTGCTCACATTAATCTAAGACTGATGACAATAACTTTCTACAAGTAACTTGTAATTATTCATGGGAATGGAGGGCAGATTGAGTGAAAAAGTGCTTTACACATGACCTAAAGGATCAAATTTTTGATGTTTCTTTTCTACTTTCTCCATCATCAAGATAGAGATGCAGACACACATGCAGTTATAACACAAAAGATTTAACTAAAGAAGGAAGGAGTTGGAATGAGTATGGAACTGCATTCAGCAGGCCCCATATTGAAACTAACTGAGGTTGTACTGTATTGAGGTCACTTTAAAGTTAGTGCTAGCACAGCTTCCTGGTTTGGAAACTAGAGATAAAGTAATTATCTACACATGAACAAATTCTGTTCTGAGAGCACATTTGTAAGTTTTCTTTGTTCATAAGTCCAACAGAGTAAGCCTAGGTACCCAACTAACACAGTCAGCTATATAGTACTGTGCTGTAATGGGTTTATAAAACTTTTCACACAAATAATACATAAAAAACAAATACAAAAATTTAAAAAATAATCTTACAGTCCAGTACCTTGAAAAGTACAGTAGTGCAGTACAACACACACACACACACACACACACACACACACACGGGAATACTACTCAGCCATAAAAAAGAATGAAATAATGCCATTTGCAGCAACATGGATGTAAATAGAGATTATCATACTAAGTCAGAAAGAGAAAGACAAATACCATATATCACTTATATATGGAATCTAAAATATGCCACAAATGAACCTATTTACAAAACAGAAACAGACTCACAGATATAGAGAACAGACTTGTGGTTGCCAAGTGGGGTAGTGGCAAAGGGAAGGATTGGGAGTTTGGGGTTAGCAGATGAAAGCTATCATATATAGAATGGATAGACAACAAAGCCCTACTGTATAGCACAGGGAACTATACTGAATATTCTGTGATAAACCATAATGGAAAAGAATATTTTTAAAAGTTTCTGTAAATGTGTATAACTGAGTCACTTTGCTCTACAGCAGAGATTGGCACAACGTTGTAAATCAACTATTGTGCTCAGTCACTTCAGTCATGTCTGACTCTTTGGGACCCTATGGAGTGTAACCACCAAACTCTTCTGTCCATGAGATTTTCCAGGCAAGAATATTGGAGTGCGTTTCCATGCCCCTCTCCAGGGGATCTTCTCGATCTAAAGATTGAGCTCATGTCTCCTGCATCTCCTGCATTACAGGCAGATTCTTTACCCTTTGAACCACCATAAAAGTTAAGAAAAGAAAAGGGGTTATGAAGAAACAGAATAAATAACTTTGATGAAAAGACAAACCTCAAAAATTAGTGCCTCTGACTCCCATAAACAAGGATAAGTCGCTCTCTTCTTAATGCACATTCAATCTTCTTGTCTGCTTGCCTGCCTTCCTTCCTTCCTTTCTCCCTCCTTTCCTTCTTCTTCATCTTCCTTTCTCCTTTTCTTCTCTCTTCCTTCTGTAAATGTTCACTGAGCAACTCTATATTCCAGGCCCCATGCTGTCCATGGGGAATATACTGAATAATACTGATGTAATCCTGTCTTCGTCACACTTACAGTCTACTCTAGTGGGAGATACAGACAATAAGCAATTACATGGATAATTATTTAATTACAATGAGATTTGGGTGTCAACTGAAAAATAAAAGATACAACATGAGAGCTGTGAGTTCAGGTTTATTTGGGGTTTACTAAGGGCTTTAGCCCAGGAGACAGACTCTCAGATAGCTTCGAGGAACTGCTCTGAAGAGGCAGAGGGAGAGGTCAGTATATAACAGATTTTGGAGAAGAGGATACGTGTGATCAATCACACATATCTTGGTAGAAGTTTGGTGCTAATCACAAGGAGCAGATGTGTTTCCATTAATAATTTTAGAGCTTATCTAGGTATGAGAAGATGAAAGAAATATGTTTCATAAAAGTTTATCCTGAAAATATGTGTGAAGTCCTTTTATGCCAGTTTTTCACAAAGCACAGAGTGCTTCTTCCCTGATTTCCACCCTGAACTCCTTTTAGAGGGTATTGAAGGTCAGTGACTGTAGTGGCTCATGATTTCATTCTTGTAGAACCAGATGGGGAGTGACATTCTTTAGCATGCAAGGGCTAAAATTTAAAAGTACAGGGGGCACTGAGAGCATGTAACAGGAAGAAAAACTCATCCGAGGAGATAGTTAAGGTTTTGTGAGGAAATGATATTCATATTGATTACTGTAGGGTGAATAGGATTTAACCAGCAGGTGAATGTAGGGGGGAAACAATGCAGGAAGAGCAAACAAGCGCAAGGGCCTGAGATGAAAAGGAACTTAGTGTGTTCGAAATAAAGAGAAAACCAGTGATGCAGGAACATAGTGACCAAGATGAGATTAGAAGGGTAAGCAAAGGTCGTGAAAATTATAGTATGGTGGTTGTTTGTTTGATACTAACATTTCTTAATTTTTTTTTAAATTTTTATATTGGAGTATAGTTGATTGAGCTTCCCAGGTGATGCGAGAGGTAAAGAGCCTGCCTGCCAATTCAGGAGACGTAAGAGATATGAGTTCAGTGTCTGGGCTGGGCGATCCCCTGGAGGAGGGAAAGGCAACTCACTCCAGTATTCTTGCCTGGAGAATCCCATGGACAGAGGAGCCTGGCGAGCTCTGGTCCTTATGGTCAGAAAGAGTCAGACACAACTGAAGCAACTTAGGATGCACGCAGAGTTGATTAATAATGTTGTGTTAGTCCCAGATGTTCTGTTAGTTTGAGATTTCAAATAATTCAGTTATACATATACATGTATCTATTCTTTTTCAAATTCTTTTCCCATTTAAGTTATTATAATATATTGGGCTTGATTCTAGGACCTGACATTCCAGGTTCCTATGCAATATTGCTCTTTACAGCATCAGATCTTGCTTCTATCACCAGTCACATCCACAACTGGGTATTGTTTTTGCTTTGGCTTCATCCCTTCATTCTTTCTGGAGTTATTTCTCCACTGATCTCCAGTAGCATATTGGGCACCTAATGACCTGGGGAGTTCCTCTTTTGGTATCCTATCATTTTGCCTTTTGATACTGTTCATGGGGTTCTCAAGGCAAGAATATTGAAGTGGCTTGCCATTCCCTTCTCCAGTGGACCACATTCTGTCAGACCTCTCCACCATGACCTGCCCATCTTGGGTTGCCCCATAGGCATGGCTTGGTTTCACTGAGTTAGACAAGGCTGTGGTCCTAGTGTGATTAGATTGACTAGTTTTCTGTGAGTATGGTTTCAATGTGTCTGCCCTCCTATGCCCTCTTGCAACACCTACCATCTTACTTGGGTTTCTCTTACCTTGGGCATGGGGTATCTCTTCACGGCTGCTCCAGCAACGCATAGCTGCTGCTCCTTACCTTGGACAAGGGGTATCTCCTTGCCGCCACCGTTCCTGACCTTCAATGTGGGAGAGCTCCTCTAGGCCCTCCTGTGCTGCGCAGCCACCACTGAAGTGGTCAAACAAAGATGGCAACGGTGAACGTCGACATTCTAGGAATCAGTGAAATAAAATGGACTGGAGTGGGTGAATTTAACTCAGATGACCATTATATCTACTACTGCGGGCAGGAATCCCTCAGAAGAAATGCAGTAGCCATCATGGTCAACAAAAGAGTCCGAAATGCAGTTCTTGGATGCAATCTCAAAAATGACAGAATGATCTCTGTTCGTCTCCAAGGCAAACCAGTCAGTATCACAGTTATCCAAGTCTATGCCCCAACCAGTAATGCTGAAGAAACTGAAGTTGAATGGTTTTATGAAGACCTACAAGATCTTTTAGAACTAACACCAGAAAAGATCTCCTTTTCATTATAGGGGATTGGAATGCAAAAGTAGGAAGTCAAGAAACACTTGGAGTAACAGGCAAATTTGGCCTTGGAATGCGGGATGAAGCAGGGCAAAGACTAATAGAGTTTGCCAAGAAAATGCACTGGTCATAGCAAACACCCTCTTCCAACAACACAAGAGAAGACTCTACACATGGACATCACCAGATGGTCAACACCAAAATCAGATTGATTATATTCTTGGCAGCCAAAGATGGAGAAGCTCTATACAGTCAACAAAAACAAGACCGGGAGCTGACTGTGGCTCAGATCATGAACTCCTTATTGCCAAATTCAGACTTAAATTGAAGAAAGTAGGTAAAACTGCTAGACCATTCAGCTATGACCTAAATCAGATCCCTTATGATTATACACTGGAAGTGAGGAATAGATTTAAGAGTCTAGATCTGATAGATAGAGTGCCTGATGAACTATGGAGTGAGGTTCATGACTCTGTACAGGAGACAGGGATCAAGACCATCCCCATGGAAAAGAAATGCAAAAAGGCAAAATGGCTGTCTGGGGAGGCCTTACAAATAGCTGTGAAAAGAAGAGAGGCGAAAAGCAAAGGAGAAAAGGAAAGATATAAGCATCTGAATGCAGAGTTCCAAAGAATAGCAAGAAGAGTTAAGAAAGCCTTCTTCAACGGTCAATGCAAAGAAGTAGAGGAAAACAACAGAATGGGAAAGACTAGAGATCTCTTTAAGAAAAGTGGAGATACCAAGGGAACATTTCATGCAAAGATGGGCTCAATAAAGGACAGAAATGGTCTGGTCCTAACAGAAGCAGAAGATATTAAGAAGAGGTGGCAAGAATACATGGAAGAACTGTACAAAAAAGATCTTCACGACCCAGATAGTCATGATGATGTGATTACTAATCTAGTGCCAGACATCTTGGAATGTGAAGTCAAGTGGGCCTTAGAAAGCATCACTACGAACAAAGCTAGTGGAGGTGATGGAATTCCAATTGAGCTGTTTCAAATCCTGAAAGATGATGCTGTGAAAGTGCTGCACTCAATATGCCAGCAAATTTGGAAAACTCTGCAGTGGCCACAGGACTGGAAAAGATCAGTTTTCATTCCAATTCCAAAGAAAGGCAATGCCAAAGAATGCTCAAACTACTGCACAATTGCACTCATCTCACATGCTAGTAAAGTAATGCTCAAAATTCTCCAAGCCAGGCTTCAGCAATACGTGAACCGTGAACTTCCTGATGTTCAAGCTGGTTTCAGAAAAGGCAGAGGAACCAGAGATCAAATTGCCAACATCCGCTGGATTGTGGAAAAAGCGAGAGTTCCAGAAAAAACATCTATTTCTGCTCTATTGACTATGCCAAAGCCTTTGACTGTGTAGATCACAATAAACTGTGGAAAATTCTGAAAGAGATGGGGGTACCAGACCACCTAACCTGCCTCTTGAGAAATCTGTATGCAGGTCAGGAAGCAACAGTTAGAACTGGACATGGAACAACAGACTGGTTCCAGATAGGAAAAGGAGTATGTCAAGGCTGTATATTGTCACCCTGCTTATTTAACTTACATGCAGAGTACATCATGAGAACTGCTGGACTGGAAGAAACACAAGCTGGAATCAAGATTGCCGGGAGAAATATCAATAACCTCAGATATGCAGATAACACCACCCTTATGGCAGAAAGTGAAGAGGAGCTAAAAAGCTTCTTCATGAAAATGAAAGAGGAGAGTGAAAAAGTTGGCTTAAAGCTCAACATTCAGAAAACAAAGATCATGGCATCTGGTCCCATCACTTCATGGGAAATAGATGGAGAAACAGTAGAAACAGTGTCAGACTTTATTTTTTGGGGCTCCAAAATCACTGCAGATGGTGACTGCAGCCATGAAATTAAAAGACACTCCTTGGAAGAAAAGTTATGACCAACCTAGATAGTATATTCAAAAGCAGAGACATGACTTTGCCAACTAAGGTCCGTCTAGTCAAGGCTATGGTTTTTCCTGTGGTCATGTATGGATGTGAGAGTTGGACTGTGAAGAAGGCTGAGTGCCGAAGAATTGATGCTTTTGAACTGTGGTGTTGGAGAAGACTCTTGAGAGTCCCTTGGACTGCAAGGAGATCCAACGAGTCCATTCTGAAGGAGATCAACCCTGGGATTTGTTTGGAAGGAATGATGCTGAAGCTGAAACTCCAGTACTTTGGCCACCTCATGCAAAGAGTTGACTCATTGGAAAAGACTCTGATGTTGGGAGGGATTGGGGGCAGGAGGAGAAGGGAACGACCGAGGATGAGATGGCTGGATGTCATCACGGACTCGATGGATGTGAGTCTGAGTGAACTCCGGGAGATGGTGATGGACAGGGAGGCCTGGCGTGCTGCGATTCATGGGGTCGCAAAGAGTCAGACACGACTGAGCGACTGAATTGAACTGAACTGAGTATATTGGCCAGGGTTCCTTGTGCCATAGGATGGGGTTTGAATGTGGTTTACCAGGTTCTGTTGCAATTATTTACATAAATGATCATGTAAACTTTTCCCTTTTCATTTTTGTATCCTTGATATCAAGTATAGTGCCAGGTGCAATGTAAGTGCTCCATAAATGCTTGTTGAATTAGTGAAGCAATTCGCTAATGACTGGAAGACTGCAAGAGCACAATCATTACAGAAAAACAAGGATAAGATTGTATATGGTTATTATTTTTCTTTTGTACCTCTCAAGCCATATTTATTTAAATAATAGGCAGATTTTCCCCTATAAGCAAAGATGTTGTCAAACTCATTTGTGTGACTGATATATGATGAGGCCAAACAAATTCAAATTTCAGAGTCTGGAGCAGAGAACAGTTTATTGCATGGCCAAGCAAGGAGAATGGGTGATTTGCGCTCAAAAGGCCCAAATTTCTCAATGGTTTTTATAGGAAAAATCTGGGGAGGAGGGCTGTAGGGGTTTGTGATTTTCTTCTCATTGGTTGGTGGGGAGGTAACAGGGTGGTGTTCCAGGAATCCCAATTATCAGCCTTCTGGTTCCAACCAACCTGGGGCCCCTGACTTATGCTCAGCCTACAGTTACCATCTTCCACCTGGGTGAGTGCCTTAGTTCCTGTAGAAGAACTCAGAAGATATGTATCAGATAATTATACACATCCCCCAGGAGGATACAGGACCCTGCTCCATTGCTGCACTATTTTTGTTTCTTATTGCATTCCCTCACTTCTCTAATTACAACTGCCATTTGGAACTCAGGGAAGGTCTAGGATGCTGAAAGCCTTTTTCCCATAAACAATGGTTGGGGAACATAAAAATACTTTTGTACATGGAGGGTTCACATTGTCCTGATTGTTTTCAAAGAGACTGAGAGGGGCTGATTAGTGAAACAATGACTTGTTGAACAAAACTAAGAGAAAACTAGTTTAAAAAAAATGCTGTGGGGGAGGGAAAACAATTTCCCTTCCACCCTTCTTGGTTATTGGTTGAGACACCCCTGTAAAAAAAAGAAAAACAAGATTAACAGGAGAAAAACAAACAGAAGTCTAATAACAGGTATACCTCCTGTGTACGTATGAGAGACCCAAGAAAAGTGAGTAACTCCCACAAATGACCAAAGCCATCACCTTAAATGCCATCTTCAGCTAAAGGAAAAGAAGATGTTGGGGGTGGTGAGTCAGTTATGGGAGGTGACCAGGAAAAGCACAGTAAATGAGAATAAAGTTGTTATGAAGATTTAAGGCCTTGCCTCCTCCATTGATGAATTTCTAAGGGTTTAGTCATCCTTCTTTTCCTGGTACAGAAAGAAAGACACTCTTGCAAAACATTTCCATTATAAATGTAAACCTCCCTTACAAAACAGTAACTTGTACTCAGTTTTTAGAGCATTTCCTGTGTATGCTGTTACTTAAAAATAACAAGCTCAAGGCAGTCTTTGTGCCACAAAGAACAGAGAAAAAAAGATGTGCAGCTGTTAAGAAATTAAGACTATATGATATTCAGGTATTTCAATGTCTTTAAATTTTGCTTGGAAAATACTGTCATTAAAAATATACATATAGTTATATATGGTAGTATGAAACCATTGCAATCAATATAATTAACCATCCCAGGGTTGGAACAATCATCAATACACTGCTGCTGCTGCTGCTAAGTCGCTTCAGTTGTGTCCAACTCTTAGCGATCTCATGGACTGCAGCCTACCAGACTCCACTGTCCATGGGATTTTCCAGACTAGAGTACTGGAGTGGGTTGCCATTGCCTTCTGTGCATCAATACACTACACTCTAACAAATAGCATCTCACCTCAAATTACAGCTAAATGGCCTAGCATAAAAAAAAAAAAACTTTAGAAATTCGAACCTCGCGAAGCCATATGTACAGAGGACTCTCAGGCTCTCCTCTGCATTCTTACAGCTCTTATTGGCTTGTTGCAGACACCAGTAATAGAGAAACCAAGCACCACACTCAGAGAGTTGAAGAACTCAGGTTTATTACGCCGGCAGGTCCAGAGGAATTAATACTCTAAGCTCTGAGCCCTGAACAAAGGGGTTACAGAGTTTTTATAGACAGACTATAGTGGGCAACACTAGCTGTTAATAGGCTGGTTTAAACTAAGGGGCTTTGCACACGCGGGAACAGCAGTCAAGATGGGGAGGGGGATGCCTGATCTTTATACATACAGGCATGATTAAGCAGGTTTTCAGGGGCTGAGCAATTGCAAAGAGCAGGACAAGGGTGAGTGAGATAAGCTCCCATTCCTAGTAAGTCCCCACTTTCTAAGACTACATGACCTACGTGACCCAGGCTTTGCAAGGAGCAAGCTGAGTTACAGAGGCAGAAGGAGCAAGAGGTTATGTAAAATTTAACTTTTCCTTTTCATTCCCCCCTCCTGATACTCGTTGTAGAAAGCATCATCTCATGTTTTGGTAGGACATTCAGAGCTCCCCATCGTTTAGGGGGCTATATTGAGCTATTACCATTTGTAACTTTATGGATTGCATCTGAGAGGTTATGAACTGAGCAACTGCATTGAGAATACAAGGGCCAAACAAGAGTGCCACAAAGAACATGAAGAGAGGACCTGTTCAAGGGAGAAGCCACGATGCCCAGCTCCAGATATTGTTCCAGTCACCCTAGGAATTAGCTAGTTTCTCTCTCCTTTTCATGATTTGTTCCCTTAGCTGTTGGGCCATGTCCCTGACTATTTCTGATTGGTTTACATAAAAGCAGCTTTCTTCATTCAAGAAGAGGCAGAGTCCTCCCTTTTCAGCTGTCAGTAGGTCTAGCCCTTTCCTATTCTGTAAAACCACCTCAGCCAGGGAGTCGAATTGGTCCTGTAATGAAGAGCACAGCAATAATACCTATTAGGGATAGAGGCCAGGGTGGACAATGAAAATCCACTGATATTTTGATGGCCAGATCTTCAAGCTTCCGTCGTGCATTTACCAGCCAGCTGCCAGAATGTGGCTGGAGCAAGGCTGAAGAATCCTTAACGTTCTGCCGTGCATTGACTAGTCAGCTTCCAGAGTGATTAGAGCAGGGCTCAGCCTCCTGCATGGTTGAGGGCTGTTGACTTTGGAACCGGACCTTGAGGAGGTTTTTAGGTCCCAAACTGCTTTCCAGGTGTCCTCATCACAGGAATTAGTTGCCTTCTTGACTCTAGTGTGAATGATCCAAGGGATGACACCTATAACTTTAACAGCAGTAGGGGTTGCCAGGACGACCATGTGAGGGCCTGTCCAAACTGGCTGAATTTTTTTTTTCTTTCTAATCTTTAACCCATACATCATCTCCTGGCTGATAGGGATGAACCCAATTGCTGAAAGGAATGGGTGTCCTTTCTAAGGTTTCCCAGGTGATATGGCAAAAGACTTTTCCAGGGCCTGGAGGTGTTGGGACATCTCCAGGTCAGCTAATTGTTGGTGGTCTCCCTTGAGCTTTTTTTAAAAATCACTGGTGGTGGTCTCCTGTATAATATCTCAAAGGGAGAATAGACTGAGGACCTCAGGGTGCATTTACGAAGGGAGATGAGAGTCCACAGAATGATAAGGCAGCTTGTTCTAGCATTGTCTGTGTGTTGCCTGGGGGATATTCTTGTCATACTACTACTTGGAGAAACAAACTTAACAAGAAAGTTAAAGATATATGGCCCAAAGATTAATAGACATAGGACAGCTGCTGAGGGGCTAGCCAGGAGAACCAGGTCCAGACATTGATTCGTGACATTAGTGTTTCTCTAGGTATGAGAAGATGCAAGAATTTGGATTTATAAAAAATCTTTACCTGAAACCATCCGACTATCTGAAGGCTTTCTTTTCCCCCAGAGTACAGAGTGCTTTATTTTTTGTCTCCACCCTGAACTCCTTTCAAGGGGCTGTTGAAGGTCAGCATCTTGTAGTGGTCATGATTTAATCTTTGTAGAGGCAGCTGGCAAGTGCCAACTTTCAGTATATTTGGCCACATTTTGGGGGCATTTCATGGTTACTGTGTCCCACAGTGCTGGGAAGGCTCATTCCCAGGTCTAACAAAGATTCCCTTGACAGGCCACTCCATGTCTTGTCACTAGACCAGGCCTTAAAAGTAGCAAAAATCTCTGGACCATACCTGTCTTACTAGCCTCTTGGTCCAGGTAAATATTTCTTTTTGTTGCTTTTTCCCATATCTAGACTTCAGTTCAGTTCAGTTCAGTTCAGTCACTCAGTCGTGTCTGATTCTTTGCAACCCCATGAATTGCAGCACGCCAGGCCTCCCTGTCCATCACCATCTCCCGGAGTTCACTCAGACTCACGTCCATCGAGTCAGTGATGCCATCCAGCCATCTCATACTCTGTTGTCCCCTTCAACTCCTGCCCCCAGTCCCTCCCAGTATCAGAGTCTTTTCCAATAAGTCAACTCTTCGCATGAGCTGGCCAAAGTACTGGAGTTTCAGCTTCAGCATCATTCCTTCCAAAGAAATCCCAGGGCTGATCTCCTTCAGAATGGACTGGTTGGATCTCCTTGCAGTCCAAGGGACTCTCAAGAGTCTTCTCCAACACCACAGTTCAAAAGCATCAATTCTTCGGCGCTCAGCCTTCTTCACAGTCCAACTCTCACATCCAAACATGACCACTGGAAAAACCATAGCCTTGACTAGACGGATCTTTGTTGGCAAAGTAATGTCTCTGCTTTTCAATATGCTATCTAGGTTGGTCATAACTTTTCTTCCAAGGAGTAAGCGTCTTTTAATTTCATGGCTGCAGTCACCATCTGCAGTGATTTTGGAGCCCCCCGCAATAAAATTTAACACTGTTTCCACTGTTTCCCCATCTATTTCCCATGAAGTGATGAGACTAGATGCCATGATCTTTGTTTTCTGAATGTTGAGCTTTAAGCCAACTTTTTCACTCTCCACTTTCACTTTCATCAAGAGTCTTTTTAGTTCCTCTTCACTTTTTACCATAAGGGTGGTGTCATCCTGCATATCTGAGGTTATTGTTATCTAGAGTTACATTATTACAAGTATTGATCTCATATGAACTTCATATCAGCATTTTATCACAGGCTCAGTCACACATTTGGTAATGTAAGAAATAATCTTCTGAAACAAGCTACATAGAAAATAATATAGCTAGCAGTTATTAGTAAGGTCACAAGCAAGGATTTAAGTCAAGAACTTTCATTGGGTATAGCCTGGTATACCACAGGTCATCTGACTCAGTTAAATGATTATAGCCAAGTGTTAATCTCTTGGTTCTACATCATGGAGCATCTGACCTTTATCCAAAGACTGGTTACTGAGATAAGCTTTAGCAACAATCTTAGAGTATCCTTTTTAATAACTTAATTAAAACTTTTAGCAATATAACATAACAAGGAACTATCTCAGAAATAAGTCTTAGTAAGCACAGACTTTAATTAGCAAAACTGGAACTTAATATTCAGTGAAACATAATTTTTTCTTATTTTGAGAACTCATTGTGAGGGCATTAACACTGTAGCCAGAGAAGGCTTTAACCCATCAAATAAAAATGAAGTCTGTCAGAGAGCCAGGAAAAGCCAAGGGGCCATCTTGGATTTCCCATAGCCCTGGCTCTTTGATTTTCAGCTGTTATTTATCCATTTTTAATTTCCTGATTTAGGAGCAGATGATTGCCATGTTTTAAGGACATCAGGAGAGCAAAAGTCTAACTGTGAGGGGTTATTTTATGTAGAAGGAGAATGAGATTTGTCTACATGTATCATAACCTTAAATAAGATTTATTTACTTTACCAAAGTAGCAAAAAGATTTTAAAAACAAATGTAAATCACTTAAAGGCAAAGAAATTCATAATCTGTTATTGAAAGCTGCATTCTAAGAAAACTTTGCTCTCTAAACAGAGAGAAGACCACATTTCAGTCTGGTACCAACTTACTGTTAATAACAAAATTTGTTTATCTGCTTAATCTTAGAAAGTCTTTTTATAAATTTTGAAGAACTAGGCATGAGAGTAAAACCATAGAAGGCACGTTTAAAATCTGATTCTATTGCAACTGACAAAGAAACCTGTTCATAACACTCTAATATGATAACTATAATTATAATTGACCCTATTTTATCAGGGCATATCAGATCTATATGAATTTCACATAATTTTAGGATATCTATATTAGTAACATCAACCATACAGTATGACCTGAAAAGATCTGCCACCCCTGCAACAGTACTTCTCATGGAATTTAACATGTCCAATGAACCCAGGTAGCTTAATAGCTCATTGGGATGTCTCAGGGGCCCTCAGAAGCATCCCAAAGTTAGCTAGAAGTCAAGTTATTTAGAAAGTTTTGTCGATAATATCAAAAGGGTTTATAACAGTCAGGTAGGATCATATAAGTCACTGTGAAATAATAGTTATTTACTTAGCCAAAGGTAACAAAAGATTTCAAAGGTAAATACAGAACAGATCAATTAAGAGGTAAAGAAACTTAAATCTATTATTAAAAGTATTACAACATCTGAAGAAAGTATGTCCTCTTAACAGAGAGAAAGGCTGAATTCAAGTTTTGCACCAGCTTGCTTTAAGCTCATTTAGGTAAACTTAATTAAAAATTTATTTTAAATTTATTCCAACTATGCACAAAACTTTTTTTCAGAGTCCACTTTCCACAAACTTTTTAATCACTTTCTGTAATGGCCACCTGTAAGTCAGACCTACTTTGTTTTCCCTTTATAAAATGTAATTTTATTTTTATATCTTCTTTATTAAAAATATACATCCTACTTTCTTATTAGATTAGCAAATAAACAGTAATACAAGATATTTAATATTGAATATTTCCCAGTTTACATGAATCTGAAATTTATTTAGGTTAATTTTTCTTGTATTTGGAATTGTTTGATTTGTTTTGTTAGGCCAATTAAATTAGAACTCATTTACAACTTTAACAATATTATCAGAAAAAAATAAAAGACATATATAAATATATACATAAATCCAGATAGACAGACAGACAGACAGAGATCTTATAGTTTTCTGTTTGAGATCTAAAATATCTCTTTGATCCCCCCATTTTTTTGTCTTTGCTTGAAGTTCTAATTTGCTCAAGCATGAGGTCTCGGGCAAAGTGGGCTGTGTATTTCAAGGACATGGAAATGGTTCAGTTCAGCTCAGTTCAGTTCAGTCGCACAGTTGTGTCTGACTCTTTGCAACTCCATGGACAACAGCACTCCAGGCCTCCTTGTCCGTCACCAACTTCCAGAGTTTACCCAAATTCATGTTCATTGAATTGGTGGTGTCATCCAACCATCTCATCCTCTGTCATCCCCTTCTCCTTCTCCAATCTTTCCCAGCATAATGGCCTTTTCAAATGAGTCAGCTCTTCACATTAGGTGGCCAAAGTATTGACATTTCAGCTTCAACATCAGTCCTTCCAATGAACACTCAGGATTGATCTCCTTTAGAATTGACAGGTTGGCTCTCCTTGCAGTCCAAGGGACTCTCAAGAGTCTTCTCCAATACCACAGTTCAAAAGCATCAATTCTTCGGTGCTCATCTTTCTTTATAGTCCAACTCACATCCATACATGACTACTGGAAAAACCATAGCCTTGACTAGATGCACCTTTGTTGGCAAAGTAATATCTCTGCTTTTTAATACTCTGTCTAAGTTGGTCATAATTTTTTACCCAAGAAGTAAGTGTATTTTAATTTCATGGCTGCAGTCACCATCTGTAGTGATTTTGGAGCCCTCCAAAATAAAGTCAGCCACTGTTTCCACTGTTTCCACATCTATTTGCCATGAAGTGATGGGACTGGATGCCATAATCTTCATTTTCTGAATGTTGACCTTTAAGCCAACTTTTTCACTCTTCTCTTTCATTTTCATCAAGAGGCTTTTTAGTTCTTCTTCACTTTCTGCCATAAGGGTGGTGTCATCTGCATATCTGAGGTTATTGATATTTCTCCTGACAATCTTGATTCCAGCTTGTGATTCTTCCAGCCCAGCGTTTCTCATGGTGTACTCTGCATATAAGTTTAAGCAGGGTGATAATATACAGCCTTGACATACTACTTTTCCTATTTGGATCCAGTCTGTTGATCCATGTCCAGTTCTAACTGTTGCTTCCTGACCTGCATACAGATTTCTCAAGAAGCAGGTTAGGTGGTCTGGTATTCCCATCTCTTCAGAATTTTCCACAGTTTATTGTGATCCACACAGTCAAAGGCTTTGGCATAGTCAATAAAGCAGAAATAGATGTATTTCTGGAACTCTCTTGCTTTTTCGATGATCCAGTGGATGTTGGCAGTTTGAGGCCTGGTTCCTCTGCCTTTTCTAAAACCAGCTTAAACATCTGGAAGTTCACGGTTCATGCATCTGGAAGTTCACGGAAGCCTGGCTTGGAGAATTTTAAGGACTACTTTACTAGCGTGTGAGATGAGTGTAATTTTGCGGTAGTTTGAATATTCTTTGGCATTGCCTTTCTTTGAGGTTGGAACAAAAACTGACCTTTTCCAGTCCTGTGGCCACTGCTGAGTTTTCCAAATTTGCTGGCATATTGAGTGCAGCACTTTCACAGCATCATCTTTTAGGATTTTTAACTTCAAGCTTTTCCATAGGCAGGCCTTTTAACAAGCTAGTTTTTTTTTTTTAATTGCATATGCAAGAAGAATTGGTTTTGTAGTTTCCAAACAGAAAAATTTCTCTCATTCCTTTCAATCAATAATCAAGCATTCACAATCATTCAGAGGCTATCACAATGCTTCCCTTCTCCTGAGTCCCCAGCTTTCCTTAAGTGTTGCTCCCTTCCTGGGAACTCCAAGGAAGTGGTCAGTCTCCTTTTCTGCCTGTTGGGGTAGGACCTTATCCTGTGGCCATTCCTGGTGAGTTGGTCCATCCATCCAATGAGTCTGGTCCCTGCTCGACAGTCCAGAGAGTTGGAACACAGGTCTGAAAGAGAACCCAGAATACTGTCAGGTGGCAGGCCTCCTTGTTCATCTCAGGGTTCCTTCGTTCCTGCCCAGCCAAGCCTCCAGTCCAGTGGTTCATGGGGCCAGTGTGGTTGGAATCTCGCTGGGCCCTCCAGAAATGTTGCAGAAACTAGTAATTGAGAAACCAAGCACCACACTCAGAGTTGGAGAACTCAGGTTTATTATGCTGGTAGGTCCAGAGGAGTTAACACTCTAAGCTCTGAGCCCTGAACAAAGGGATTACAGAGTTTTTATAGACAGACTATAGTGGGTTACACTAGCTGTTAATAGGGTGGTTTAAACTAAGGGGTTTCACACACACGGGAAAAGCAGTCAAGATGGGGAGGGGGATGCCTGATCTTTACATGGACAGGCAAGATTAAGCAGGTTTTCAGGGGCTGAGCAATTGCAAAGAGCAGGACAAGGGTGAGTGAGATAAGTTCCCATTCCTAGTATTGTGAGTCCCCACCTTCTGAGCAAGCTGAGTTGCAGAGGCAGAAGGAGCAGGAGATTATGTACAATTTTAACTTTTCCTTTTCAGGCTGTCACACTCATTTGACACAGGGGTACTGTCATATGGTAAACATTTTCCATGTTTATCTCATCTCTTCAACTAGATCATAAATCCTTCAAGGGAAAGGCCTTATACTTTCCATTTCCAACAATTCTTTGTGTCAGTTCAGTTCAGCTCAGTTGATCAGTCGTGTTCCACTCCTTGCGACCCCATGAATTGCAGCATGCCAGGCTTCCCTGTCCACCAACTCCTGGAGTTCACTCAAACTCATGTCCATCGAGTCGGTGATGCCATCCAGCCATCTCATCCTCTGTCGTCCCCTTCTCCTCCTGCCCCCAATCCCTCCCAGCATCAGAGTCTTTTCCAATGAGTCAACTCTTCTCATGAGGTGGCCAAAGTATTGGCGTTTCAGCTTTAGCATCAGTCCTTCCAATGAACACCCAGGACTGATCTCCTTTAGGATGGACGGGTTGGATCTCCTTGCAGTCCAAGGGACTCTCAAGAGTCTTCTCCAACACCACAGTTCAAAAGCATCAATTCTTCGGTGCTCAGCTTTCTTCACAGTCCAACTCTCACATCCATACATGACCACTGGAAAAACCATAGCCTTGACTAGACGGACCTTTGTTGGCAAAGTAATGTCTCTGCTTTTCAATATGCTATCTAGGTTGGTCATAACTTTCCTTCCCAGGAGTAAGTGTCTTTTAATTTCATGGCTGCAGTCACCATCTGCAGTGATTTTGGAGCCCCCCCCAAAATAAAATCTGACACTGTTTCCACTGTTTCCCCAACTATTTCCCATGAAGTGATGGGACCAGATGCCATGATCTTTGTTTTCTGAATGTTGAGCTTTAAGCCAACATTTTCATTCTCCACTTTTACTTTCATCAAGACACTTTTTAGTTCCCCTTCACTTTCAGCCATAATGGTGGTGTCATCTGCATATCTGAGGTTATTGATATTTCTCCCGGCAATCTTGATTCCAGCTTGCGTTTCTTCCAGCCCAGCGTTTCTCATGATGTACTCTGCATAGAAGTTGAAATAGCAGGGTGACAATATACAGCCTTGTCATTCTCCTTTTCCTATTTGGGACCAGTCTGTTCTTCCATGTCCAGTTCTACCTGTTGCTTCCTGACCTGCATATAGGTTTCTCAAGAGGCAAGTAAGGTGGTCTAGTATTCCCATCTCTGTCAGAATTTTCCAGTTTATTGAATTCTTTGTGTAGGTGGTACTAATTAAGAATTTTACTGCAATGTGCATATCATGTATTTTATTTCATGTAATCTTACTGCTAATAATGCCTGACAATAATGAAAGAATATCTGGATAATATGAGTTGATGAACCTAAGAATTATTTAAAGTTACTAAAAATGAACTATTAGTGACAATTTTAGCTTTGCCACAGAACATTTTTTGGCATTTACATTTTTATCTTCCTCCAAGGCTCTCCTAGTGTTTAATTTTGATAACAATGTGGTTTTGATCATCTCACAATGGAAAGGTTAAATATAAGGCACATACCTTCATATATAAATACAATTGACCCTTCAATGACATGGGTTTGAACTGTGTGGGTTCACTTGTTGTAGGAAGGAGGGCCCCCTCCAGGGCCCCAAGAGTGGTCTCTTGTCTAATACTTGGAAAATAATTGTCCAAGGAGACATGTGCTGACAAAGCAAGAGACTTTATTGGAAGAGGGCACCCAGGCAGAGAGCAACATAGTAAGGGAACCCAGCAGAACTGCTCAGCCACGTGGCTCGCAGTCTTGGGTTCTATGTTGATAGGATTAGTTTCTGGGTTGTTTTTGGCCAATTATTCTGACTGAGAGTCCTTTCTGATGGTGGACACATTGCTCAGCCAAGATGGATGCTAGCGAGAGTGATTCTGGGAGGTGGACAGACGCACAGTGTCTCCCTTTGACCTTTTCCAAACTTTTCTGATTGGTGGTGGCTTATTAGTTCCGTGTTCCTCACCAGGACCTCCTGTCATAAAACAAATCATGCATATGGTTACTAGAGAGCCTGGCCAGGGTGGGCAGTTTCAGTCAGTGTGCTTCTGCTAACACACTGATGTGCAGACTTTTTTCACTGAATATGTACTTCAGTACCATACTGTCCACAGTTGATTGGATCCCCAGAAGTAGAGCCTCGAATACAGAGGGCCAACTATAAAGTTATACATGGATTTTCAAATTGCATGGAGGGTCAGTGCTCCAACCCTGACACTGTTTAAAAGTTGACTATATTAAAGTTTTGTATGTTATCAATGTTTTCAGAGTTTTTAGAGTTGTTTTTTCTTTTTTCCCTGAGTTTTCAAGGAAATCACATTTGGTACTGTATTCAAGGCTTGCCATAGGTTATTTCAGCACACTACAAGGTCATCTTACTTTTTCTATATTAAAAAAATAGAGTGAATTCTGTTTTGCATATTTCCTGATGAGCAAATGCAGCCACTTATTTGAAACAATGTGAAAGAAATAAATGTTGTAAAGTGACACAAAAATGATTTCAATTAGAATCACAATGTTCAGTTTGTTGGCACTATCATGACATTTAGATGCTAGAGTTAAACATTGTGATCCATGAACCGCTAAGCATTAACGCTCTCACTGCCATTTTCTTTGGTCTCTTTAATATAAATGCTATCCAAACCTCAAAGAATTAGAGGTAATTTTCTGCCCTCCATTATGTGTCAAATCACTGCTGCTGCTGCTAAGTCGCTTCAGTCGTGTCTGACTCTGTGCGACCCCATAGACAGCAGCCGACCAGGCTTCCCCATCCCTGGGATTCTGCAGGCAAGAACACTGGAGTGGGTTGCCATTGCCTTCTCCACTAGACCACTGGTTTAACAAAAGAAACATTTGTGATCTGCTTGCTGACTGGATTTTTATCATCTCTTCAGCCTTCTAAATCTTACAGGAATTTTTAGGTCCTCCAAATTTACATGACAAAGTAGATGTTGTATTTACAGACAAGGTGTTCATGGAGCCATGGAATTTGCTAATAGCTTTGCAAATATCCCTTGCACTTGAGAGGGAGGGAGAATAGGAGTAGGTGGCATCTGTGGTTCCCTTTAATTCTAATATTTTAATAATTCTAATGGTTATAGGAAATAGTTGAGCTGCTGTTAGTGGTGACCATAGTCAAATGGCAGGATCCCTCCCCACTAAGTATCCACACATGTGCATGTCTTAAGTCACTTCAGTCGTGTTCCTGTTTCTGACTCGACTCTCTTGGGACAAATTGCTTCTCTAGACTGACACAGCAATAATGCAAAGGAAGATTTTCTAAATACAACTATGGAAAAGAGTAGAATTGCTGCTCAGTAATTTTGCTCATTTAAGATTCCTATTCCAGAAATTAGGTCATGGGAAATATTTCAAAGCTGTCTGACCACATGTAGTGTGAGACTTGTTTAGCATTATTCCAGTACCTAGGAGAAGGTGATGGCACCTCACTCCAGTACTCTTGCCTGGAAAATCCCAAGGACGGAGGAGCCTGGTGGGCTGCAGTCCATGGGATCGTGAAGAGTCGGAGATGACTGAGCAACTTTCACTTTTCACTTTCATGCATTGGAGAAGGAAATGGCAACCCACTCCAGTGTTCTTGCCTGGAGAATCCCAGGGATGGGGGAGCCTGGTGGGCTGCCGTTTATGGGGTCGCACAGAGTCGGACACGACTGAAGCGACTTAGCAGCAGCAGCAGCAACAAAGAAGGATAGCCCTCATGGACCAGTTGGGAAAAAGTCACAGGATATTGAGGAGTGAACTATGTCTGGCTCTACACAAGAAGAGACTCAACTGAAAAAGGTAATCTTTTTGCCTTAAGAAGTGAATGCCATACTTAGAGAACAAATTCATGGTTACTGGTGGCGAGGGGGGAAGGGAAGGTATAGTTAGGAAATTTGGGATTGACAAGTACACACTGCGGCATTTAAAATGGATAACCAGAGGCTTCCCTTGTGGTCCAGTGCTTAAAACTTTGTGCTTACTACAGGAGGTGTGGGTTTGAACTCTGGTTGGGGAACTAAGATCCTGCATGTCACATGGTGCAGCCAAAAAAATAAAATAGGTAACCAACAGGGACTTACCATATAGCATAAGGAACTCTGCTCAATATTATGTAACAATCTAAATGGAAAAGGAGTTTGAAAAAGAATGGGTACATATACATGTATAACTCAGTCTCTTTGCTATACACCTGAAACTAACACAACATTGTTAATCAACTGTACGTCAATATAAAATAAAAAGGTTTTAAAAAGTGATGTAAAACATAAAGTTTAAAACAGAAATGAAAGCATGGATGTTTTTAATTTGAAAGAATAGTCAAGAATATATTATATTGACTGTGTCAGGAAATAGATAACAGAAAACCTAATTAAGAGAGGACAAAGCAAACAAGTGTTCATTTTCCCCACAAAAGTCTAACTATAGTTCACAAAGTGTGGCCCAGAAATCCCTGTGGGTTCCTGAGACCTTTCAGGTTTCTGCAAGATCAAAACAATTTTAATAATAATTCTAAGATATTATTTGCCCTTTTCACTCTGCTGACATTTGCACTGTTGGTGCTAAAGCAACAAAAGCTAAAACTGTTGACTTCTTGGCACAAATCAACAGAGTGGTACCAAACTCTACTAGGAGTAGCCATTGTATTCTTCATTGCCATGCACTTGAAGGAAGAAAAAAAAAAAGCGTTTCACTTTAGAATGCTCTTGAAGAAGCAAGAAAAACATATGAATTTATTGACTCAACTCTTGAGTATTCATCTTAATATTCTACGGAATGAAATGGAGAGTTTGCATGAAGTCCTTCTGCTACACACTGGAGTTGAATGGTTATCTCTAGAAAAAGAGTTTCTACAATTGAATAATAAGCTGAGTTGGCTTCTTTTTAAAAGAAGCATCATTTATACTTGAAAGAGTGACTGACAAGTAAACTACAGTTATACAAACTTGTGTATTTGGCAGATATTTTCCTGAAAATGAACAAAGTGAGGGTGTCATTGTAAGGAAAACAACTCAAAGTATTTGTTACCAATAATAACATTTGTGCTTTCAAGTGAAAATTAGAGTTTTGGAAAAGTTATATCTGCCATCATGAGCTTGTCAGCTTCCCAGCTTAAAGATATGTTTGATGAGCTCAATAGTGGTATTAACAAAAAAAAGTATTTTTTTCCATATTCTATAATAAAATGTATCACCAATTGGGAATCTTGTATAAAACTCAGTGAACCAGTATTTTCCAAATGACAAATGAATACATCATGTTACAAAATCATGAGTGGGAAAAAGAGCTTTTAAAATGCAAGATACACAAATAGATTTTAATGTGCTGGTGCATGAAAAGTACATTTATATGGTTTCTGATTCCATGTTGCAACTAGTTTTTTTTGAACTACCATTTCTTGAATTTCAGTGAAATATCAAAGAGAAATGTTTACAATTATATAGAAAGGCCACTGAAATATTTCTTTTTCAAACAAAATACCTTTGTGAGCCTAGATCTTCTTCATATAATCAAACCAGAACAATATATCATAACAGATTGGATGCAGGAGAGATTACAGCTGTCTTCTGTCATGCTGGACATTAAAGAAATTTGTAGACATGTAAAACATTGCTACTCTTCTCACTAAATTTCCTTTCATTTTGGAAAATATAAAATTCATGAAAACGTTATTTATATCAACGTGCAATAGGTATTCTTTGTTGTTGTTCAGTCATTCAGTCATGTCCAAGTCTTTATGACTCCATGGACTGCACCAGGCCAGGCTTCCCTGTCCTTCACTGTCTCCTGGGGTTTGCTGAAATTCATGTCCATTGAGTCAGTGATGCCATTCAACCATCTCATGCTCTGTCGCCCCCTTCTCCTGTCCTCAATCTTTCTCAGCATCAGTGTCTTTTCCAATGAGTCAGCTCTTTGCATCGGTGACAAAGTATTGGAGCTTCAGCTTCAGCATTAGTCCTTCCAATGAGTATTCAGGACTGATTTCCCTTAGGTTTGACTGGTTTGATCTCCTTGCTGTCCAAGGGATTCTCAAGAGTCTTCTTCAACACCACAGTTTGAAAGCATCAATTCTTCAGTGCTAAGTCTTCTTTATGGTCCAACTCTCACATCCATGCATAACTACTGGAAAAGCCATACATATGACTACATGGACTTTTGTGGGTAGTGTGATGTCTCTGCTTTTTAATACACTAGAGTTGTTAGAACTTTTCTACCAAGGAGCAAGCATCTTTTAATTTCATGGCTGCAGTCACCATCTGCAATGATTTTGGAGCCCCTCAAAATAAATTCTATCACTGTTTCCATTTTTCCCCCATCTATTTACCATGAAGTGATGGGACCAGATGCAATGATCTTAGATTTTTGATTGTTGAGTTTTAAGTCAGATTTTTCTCTCTCCTCTTTTACTGTCATCAAGAGGCCCTTTAGTTCCTCTTCACTTTCTACCATTAGAGTGGAGTGATATCATCTGCATATCTCAGGTTATTGACATTTCTCCCAGCAATCTTGATTCCAGCTTGTGATTCATCCAGCCTGGCATTTTGCATGATGTACTATGCATATAAGTTAAATAAGCAGGGTGACGATACACAGCCTTGATTTACTCCTTTCCCAATTTGGAATCAGTCCCTTGTTCTATGTCTTGTTCTAATTGTTGCTTCTTGACCTGCATACAGGTTTCTCAAGAGGCAGGTAAGGTGGTCTGATATTTCTATCTTTTGAAGAAATTTCCAGTTTGTTGTGATCCATACAGTCAAAGACTTTCAAGTAATTGATGAAACAGAGTAGATGTTTTTCTCAAATTCTCTTGGTTTTTCTATAATCCAACAGATGTTGGCAATTTAATCTCTGGTTCATCTACATTTTCTCAATCCAGGTTTTACATCTGGAAGTTCTTGATTCATGTACTGTTGAAGCCTAGCTTGAAGGTTTTTGAGCATTACCTTGCTAGCATGTAAAATAAACACAATTGTGCAATAGTTTGAACATTCTTCAGGGTTGTCCTTCTTTGGGTATTATTTTTAGTATTAAAAAATTAATAATTAAAATTTGTTTTTTAAGTTCTTTTTTATAGCATTATAAATATTAATAGATAAATTTCATATAAATGAAAGCTTTTGGGAGACCTCAATAATTTTTTTAACCTTTTACTTGGAAATAGTTTTAGATTTAGAGAAGAGTTGCAGAGATAAAAGAGTTCCTGTATACCCTCCATCCGGCTTCCCCTAATGCTAACATCTTATATAACCACAGCACATTTATCAAAACTAAAATTAACATTCCTCAATAGTGAGTATAATTGGAAAGTATTCTGAGACCAATAGTTTGAGATCTGCTGATCCACAGGTAAGCAGTTGCCACTATTGGTTCAGCTGCACAACAAAGACCCAGATTCTGTTTTGTTGTTGTTGTTATTGTTGCTTGGATATAACTGACATAACATTGTGTAAGTTTTAGGCCTTCCATTTACACTGCTATACGATTGCCATTCTTTTGTGTCATATATTATTTCTTTTAGTGTTGGGAACAATAGGATCCAGTCTTTTAGCAAGTTTAATGTTTATAGTATAGTTCTGTTGTCTGTCATCCCTGTACTGTGTATTATCCCTGTACTGTGTATTAGATCTTTAAGGCTTATTTATCTATGACCTGCAAGTGAGTATCCTTGAACAACATCCCTTCCAGTCCCCTATCCCCCAGCTTCTGGTAACTACCATTTTGCTCTCTGTTTTTATGAGTTCAGTTTTTTTTTTTAATTCCACATGTAAGAGAGAATATGTAATATTTTTCTTTTTCTGCCAAACAGTCTTTTCATTCCTGTTCTATTGGCTTTTTATCTTCCCGATTGTCATCTCATGGCTATATGATGGCTGACAGAGCTACAGTCTTGTCTTTTTAGTTTAAGACTGGAAGAAGAGGGAACAGACAGTGTCAGCAAGCCTCCCTTTTAGTTTACGATATATAAAAGTGTTATGCCCTCCCTTTTAGCTTGTGATATGTAAAAGTGTTAAATCCAGATGTGAATTTTGTGGTTGCTGCTTATTATCACAAGGGACAGTCTTGTCAGCTTCATCACTGTATAACAGGAGACATTCATAGCAGCACTGCCCACCCCACCTGAAGGCAGAATTCATATACTTGCCTTTGTGATTCCAATGTATTAAGGGAAATTACTTAACCCAATACTCCACATTTATCCTGAAATCAGAATGCATCTTTTTAAAAAAAATCTTATTGGGAGGCACTTCCTTATATAGATTACTCCCTCAAAAGAGGAGAATTGCCCACAGTAGTAACAGACCACTCTCAAAGCAGTCAGTTAACTTGTATGGTGCCAATTTCTCTTGTCCTTCTTTATGTATCCTTAGCAAGATCCCAGGGTATTTTTATCCCTGGGCCACAGGAGCTCTTGATACCTATTCTGTGCTAACAATGACTGATGATTGCAAAACTGGGAGCAACTTAAGGACATAGCCTTAATTTGTTATATTATACAGTAAAACAGCACCTTTCCTTTTTTAATTTTTGTCATTACCCAGTATTCTTCCCAGTACTTCCCTTGAGGCTGTCTTACAGTGCTATCCATCCAAGATCACAGTAGGTCTGTGTTTCACAGTGCTAGAAAGGATCCACCCCAGCCTGGAATCAGAACATTCTTTAAGCAACAGACAAGAGACAGGGAAGTGTCTGTCCTTTTGCTATGCTTAACAGGAAGACTGCATTTAATGGTGCAATTATGCATTACTTTAAGGCTTTCTAACCAATATTTAAGCTGATTCTGTTAACCACACCCTCACATGCTCCCAGTGAGGCTCTGTGGAGAAGTCTGTGAAATTAAATGAATTTATAAGAATAAGTGAGTGGTGAGGAGAAAGAGACATTCCCTGTAGTCTTGATATTCCCCTCAGCTTTCAGAGGGGAAAAATGAAAAGGAAGAAATATTAGATAATAAGAACAAAGACAGGAGTCCTCCACCCTGATGCTTTGCGGTGTCGATGAGTGATATGTAATGACTCCAGAGAGGAAGCAGCTATGGTTGTGCTGTCTAATATGAGACCATAAGCTACCTCATAAATTATACTCATGCTCCAAATGTGGCATAAATGCAATAGAAAGATTACCGTGACCTAAATAGTCACTGAACAGCAGCTTTCTTCTGGACCCCCATGGGCTACAATGGGCCACCAGACAGGGACAGTAGCAGCTAACACTGGCAACCTATGTGAACTGATGGGCAAGATCAGATGGCTCTACCCCTTTCTTTTCCCCATGCCTTGCTATTGAGTTAGAAAACACCCTGATTTTGGGAAAGATTGAAGGCAGGAGGAGAAGGGGATGACAGAGTATGAGATGGTTGGATGGCATCACCAACTCAATGGACATGAATTTGAGCAAGCTCCAGGAGTTGGTGATGGACAGGGAAGCCTGGCATACTGCAGTCCATGGAATTGAAAAGAGTTGGACGTGGTTGAGGGACTGAACAACAACCTGAAACAATGTCAATTTCTCCAACTTTCTAAGAAGGGCTCATTATTGGGTAAAGTTAAGGCTCTTGAAATAGTTAAGGCAAATTGTATTCAGGAGTAACAGAGATGGGAAGAATATAGAAAGAATGTCTTGAATATTTTCAGTTGTTGGGATTCAACAATGAAGCAAGGGATCCATTTATATCATGCTAAATTCTAATGATTCTTCTGGGAAATAATTATATGGTGGGAAGAATCAAGATGAATGAGTTCAACTCTGGAAATGACACCAGTGTTTGAAGACAGAGTGGAAATAGATTCAAAGTATAACATGGTGGATATCAGACAGTATTTGAGGCCAGGCCCAGAAGTCTTAAGTCTGAATCCTTTAGAAAAGAGGCTACAGTTAAAAAATAATTTTCTTGAGACATTCAAAGTCAAAGAATCAACAGTATTGATGCCAACAGTTTTGGCAGTAATATGATGTCTTATCTCTGGTGTGGCTTTCTAGGGTTACCATAACGAATTACCACAAACCTGGTGGCTCTTTCTGCTTCCACTGTCCCCTAATGCTTACTCACTTTTGAAAGCACAACTCCAATCTTTGCTTCCATCTTCACATGCCTTCTCCTTTGTGTTTTCTTTTCTATCTCTTATAAAGATATGTTCATTGAATTTAGAGCCCACTTCAACCCCACTATGATCTCATCTCAATGCATAATTTAATTACATCCTCAAGCATCCTATTTAAAAATAAGGTCACATTCTGAGGTCCCGGGTGGATACAAACTTGGGAAGAATATTATCCAACCCATTACAGTCAGTAATCTCAGTGTAGGCATCTGTGGCACTGTTTATAATAAGGGGGGGGACCCAGCATCTATTACATTGCCTTGGTACAGCAAAGAATCTATGCATTGTGTTCTTGGTGAAAGTGTTAGCAGCCTGAAGCCATCTGTGGAGAGCAGCAGTAGACGTGTTAACAGTAGTTGGGGAGAAGAAGTGGGTGAGATCTTACAGAAGGAGATTGTTATAAGGGCTACAAGCTGGGTAAATGGTCAAGAAGCTCATATTAAGATCCTGACTAGCTGATCCCACAGGCTTCCCTTGTGGTTCAGCTGGTAAAGGATCTGCCTGCAATGTGGGAGACCTGGGTTTGATACTTGGGCTGGGAAGATCCCTTGGAGAAGGGAACAGCTACCCGCTCCAGTATTCTGACCTGGAGAATTCCATGATCCATAGTCCACGGGGTCACAAACAGTTGGACACGACTGAGCAACTTTCTCTTTCACTTTTCACTCTCATTCTCTTTCACTTTTCAGCTTTTTTTTTAGCTGATACCAGTGCACCCCAACTACATTTCATCATATCAGTTAGGGCAAACAAAAATGGGACAAAGACGATAAAATGGCTCTTGACTGGACAGTCTCAAAGAAGGGCACCAAGAAAGAAGGATGGGCTTTTAGAGACAAAAAGAGCAAAGAGAGGTTATTTAGAGGTAACAAAACCTCATATGGGATTCTAAAGTTGACCACACAATTTCTTGAGATTTATGGATGGCACTTGTGTATCTAGCTTTAAAGGAATTGAGGCCACCACCATGTGGAGATAAACATTAGCTCCATTCATTACCCCTTAACAATTAGCAGAGGAAAGTGATCAAGAAAGCATAAATAGGTCAAATATGACAGGATCAAAGGTAAAGAGCAGGAAACATCAAGAAACTTAAAGGAGAAGTAAGAGGGCTTCCCTGGTGACTCAGTGGTAAAGAATCTGCCTGCTGGTACAGGAGACTTGGGTTAGATTCCTGGGTCAGGAAGATCCCGCATGCCGTGGAGCAGCCAAGTCCGTGCGACGCCACTATTGAACCTGTGCTCTCTAGCCCAGGAACCACAACTAATGAAGCCCTCACGCTGCAACTACTGAAGCCCATGTGCCCTAGAGCCCTTGCTCAGCAACAAGGGGAACCACTGCAACAAGAAGCTCATGCACCGCAACTAGAGAAACGTCCATGCAGCAATGATGACTCCAACCCAGCCAGTAAAGAAATACAGAAAATTAACAATAAGTTTAAAAAATAAAGGAGAGCAGGAAGGGATTTGATCAATGGGCATTTTTACCACTCCTACAAGGAGAGACTCCCCCCCCAAAAAAGATATCTTTTTCATCATTACAGTGTTGTACTGTTGTTTAGTCGCTAAGTCGTGTCTGATTTTATTGCCACCCCATGGCCTCTAGCCCACTGCACTCCTCTGTCCATGGGATTTCCCAGGCAGGAATACTGGAGTGGGTTACCATTTCCTTTTTCAGGGAATCTTTCCAACCCAGGAATTGAACCTCAGTCTCTGGTAGGCAGATTCCTTACAATTGAGCCACCAGGGAATTGTCTAGAAATACCTTAAGTAGGATGTGAGCAGAAAATACTCACAAACGTTGATGGAGTTCCATCCCAGAAAGAGAATTTACAGACAAATATCAACTTTGCTTATTTTCTACATTGGTGGTACCTTCAGCTCCACAAACCTAGAATTTAGTAGAAATGATATTAGAAAGAGTGTCAAACTTATTGAGACTGCTTTGCATGACTGATAAAATAAGATTTCAAATTAAATGTTCTTTTTTCCTCAAGCACAATTTTAATCAACATTATTGTTGCACAGTGCCACCCATGTGTATTTTTTATGGCCAAAGACAAATAGATATGGAATATTTCTATCCAAATGAAAATTGGGGACAAATGGTTTATCAGCATTGCTTTTTTCCCTGATTTGTTAATGTGTTGTAAACATTTTTACAAAAGAGTAAGAATTAAATTGTTTTTAGTTATACATTTAAATTCTCTTTGTTGAAAAAGAGTATTCTATAATAGGAGCTATCCTAGAAATTCTAGGATGTATTTCTGTCTTATTTGTACAATTGACATTTTGGTAATTATGTCAACTACATTTCAACTCATACTTCATCCCCTTGACCTTGCACTCTATCAGCCATGCCAGTAGACAGCACTGAAAACCCAAACATCTGTTTTGTTTGCTTGTTTTAAGTTCTGCTACAGAAAGCTGGAGAACAGTGCCAATTGGCTCCACTACAAATTTATGCCATTTAATCTCAATTGGGCCTTCAATACTACTTGGTAATTCTTCATTCATCCCTGTGATGATGCCCTCAGCAGCTATTCAAAATCTTTTTTACTCTCCATGGGTTCTCAATTCCCAAAGAAGAAAATTGTGGTAACAAAGCAAAACAATTTCTCAAGAGTATAATGAAAGAAAACTTCCCCAAAATAACATATAAAAGTGCATATTAAAAGAGCACAACCATGTACCTGAGGAAATTGACCCAGATCAACCAGCAGAGACATATTCTAGTAAACTTTCTGGAATTAAGGGGAAAAACAAAACCTTTTCAGCTAAAAGAATCAAAATCATTCATAAAGGAAAAGAAATAAGATTATAGTCAGACTTTGAAAGAAAATTTATGCCAGCAGAAAAAAGAAGTAGCATACTTAATATAACAAAGAAAGATATGTAAGCTAAAGATTTTATATTCAGCCTGACTTGCAAATAAAATGAAAAACCAAAACCACACAGACAAATTTATTAGCATGCAAGGACTATTGTTCCTATGAGACTTTTAACATTTTAGATAATCAACTTCTGACAATTAAAGTGTCTGGAGAGGCACCTTCAACATAAAACCTGATGTTACTGACCACTGAAAGCAGTCAACACCATAGACCAAAGAGGCAACCAAATGTTTTTTATCTCCAGATAGAGACATCACCACCTAGGAAGCCAAAAGAAAAAACAATCAACTGAAATCTGATCAAGCCTATAGAACCAACCCCCAATTTACAGGAAATGCAAAATCAAGACTGGAGAAAACCCTAGAGGACAAAAGATATAGTTTCTTCAACAAATAAACTATGAGGAAAAAAGAGGATGAAGTAGAAACTCTACATTAAAACAGACATAGAAATTATCAAGTGGAAGCATAACTAAAGTAGTGTTTATTGATGAACATTTTGGTGATAAACTAAAAGAGAAAATAAAGAATTGACTTCTGAAAAAGTCAGAATAGAGGTTAAACTTTTGAGGACAATGGAGACAGTTGTGATTAGGAGGGGTATCTGGCTGTTGTTCAGTTGTGCAGTCATGTCCATTCCTTGCGATCCCATGGACTACAGCACACCAGGCTTCCCTGTCCTTCACCATCTCCTAGAGCATGCTCAAACTCATGTGCACTGATTTTGTGATGCCATCCAATCATCTCATCCTCTGTCATCCTTTTTCCTCCTGCCTTCAATCTTTCCCAGCAACAGGGCCTTTTCTAATGAGTTGGCTCTTCCCATCAGGTGACCAAAGTATTGGACAAAGTACTGGAGCTTCAGCATCAGTCCTTTCAATGAATATTCAGTATTGAGTTCCTCTAGGATAGACTGGTTTTGTCTCCTTGCTATCCAAGGTACTCTCAAGAATTTCCTCCAACATCACAATTCAAAAGCATCAATTCTTTGGTGCTCAGCTTTCTTTATGATCCAACTCTCATATCCATACATGACTACTGGAAAAACCATAGCTTTGACTATATGGACCTTTGTTGACAAAGTAATATCTCTGCTTTGTAATTTGTTGTCTAGGTTGGTCATAGCTTTTCTTCCAAGGAGCAAATGTCTTTTAATTTCATGGCTGCAGTCACCATCTTCAGTGATTTTGGAGCCCAGGTAGATAAAGTTTGTCATGGTTTCCACTGTTTCCCCATCTATTGCCATGAGTGATGAGACCAGATGCCATGATCTTAGATTTCTGAATGTTGAGTTCTAAGTCAACTTTTTCACTCTCTTCTTTCACCTTAATCAAGAGGCTGTTTAGGTCTTCTTCGCTTTCTGCCATAAGGGTGTTGTCATCTGCATATCTGAAGTTATTGATATTTCTGACAATCTTGATTCCAGATTGTGCTTCATCCAGCCCAGCATTTTGCATCATGTACTATGCATAGATATTAAATAAGCAGGGTGACAATATACAGCCTTTTCATATTCCTTTCTCAATTTCGAACCAGTCCCTTGTTCCATATCTGGTTCTAACTGTTACTTCTTGATCTGCATACAGGTTTTGCTGGAGGCAGACAAGGTGATCTGGTATTCCCATCTTTTGGTATTCCCATCTCTTGAAGAATTTTCCACACTTTGTTGTGATCCACACAGTCAAAGGCTTTAGCATCATCAATGAAGCAGAAATAGATATTTTTCTGGAACTCTCTTGGTTTTTTCTATGATCCAACAGATGTTGGCAATTTGATCTCTGGTTCCTCTGCCTTTTCTAAATCCAGCTTGTACATCTGAAAGTTCTTGGTTCCTGTACTGTTGAAGCCTAGCTTGGAGAATTTTGAGCATTACTTTGCTAGCTTGTGAGATGAGTCCAATTGTGTGGTAGTTTGAACATTCTTTGGCATTGCCTTTTGTTGGGATTGAAATGAAAACTGACCTTTTCCAGTCCTGTGGCCACTGCTGAGTTTTCCAAATTTGCTGGCATATTAGGTGCAGCACTTTAACAGTATCATATTTTAGGATTTGAAATAGCTCAGCTGGAATTCCATCATCTCCACTAGCTTTGTTCATAGTAATGCTTCCTAAGGCCCACTTGACCTCGTACTCCAGGATGTCTGGCTCTAAGTGAGCAATCACACCCATCGTGGTTTTCTGGATAACTAGGATCACTTTTGTATAGTTCTTCTGTGTATTCTTGCCACCTCTTCTTAAAATCTTCTGCTTCATTTTAGGTCCATACCATTTCTATCCTTTATTGTGCCCATCTTTGCATGAAATGTTCCCTTGGTATCTTTAGTTTTCTTGAAGAGCTCTCTAGTCTTTCCCAGTCTATTGTTTTCCTCTATTTCTTTGCACTGATCACTTAGGAAGGCTCTCTTATCTCTCCCTGCTGTTCTTTAGAACTTTGCGTTCAGGTGGGTGTATCTTTCCTTTTCTCCTTTGCCTTTTGTTCTCTTCTTTTCTTGGCTATTTGTAAGGCCTCCTCAGGCAACCATTTTGCCTTTCTGTTTCTTGGGGATGATTCTGATCACTGCCTCCTGTACAGTGTTACAAGCATCTGTCCATAGTTCCTCAGGTACTCTGTCTGTCATATCGAATCCTTTGAATCTATTTGTCACTTCCACTGTATAATTGTAAGGGATTTGATAGGTCATACCTCAATGACCTAGTGGTTTACCCTTATTTATTCAATTTAAGTCTAAATTCTGCAATAAGGAGCCAATCAGAGACTCTGGGGTCTCTGGGGTGGCTGGCAAAAATTCTAATATTTTATCCTAACTTGTAACCTAGGTGTTTGATTACAAGGGTGTTTTTCTCATAATAATTAATTGTTACACATTTAGTTAATGCAGTTTTCTGTATTTGTTATAGTTTTACAATAATCTTTAAAAAAGAAACACTGCATGGTGTTTCATATTGGTTATCTTTTCCTTTTATGGCAGTGAGGCATTAAAATGCATCCTGAATACACACAATTTTGCAGCCAGAATGGTCTAATTGTTTGGAAAATAAATGACAGCTCAGAGGATTATTCAGTATTCTGCATTAAAAAAAAAAAGCCATATATATATTACATTCATCTGTTTTGGCCCACTACAAGTCTCATCATTTCCATTATTTCTTTTATAAATGTGGTTTCTTCTCTAGTAATCAAAATTATGAAATAAATATAACAGTAAATTTTATACTATTAGATAAAGCAACCTAGGGTGAAAAAGAGCCTTTGTATATAAAATCTGCAAATCCTCTCACTTTAACTCAGATCAGAAAGGTGCCTTTTATATTTATCACTATTTCTTCAATCTCATATAAGATTCAGTTCAGTTCAGTCACTCAGTCATGTCCGACTCTTTGCGACCCCATGAATCGTAGCACACCAGGCCTCCCTTTCCATCACCAACTCCTGGAGTTCACTCAAACTCACATCCATCCAGTCGGTGATGCCATCCAGCCATCTCATCCTGTGTTGTCCCCTTCTCCTCCTGCCCCCAATCCCTCCCATCATCAGAGTCTTCTCCAATGAGTCAACTCTTCGCATGAGGTGGCCAAAGTACTGGAGTTTCAGCTTTAGCATCATTCCTTCCAAAGTACACCCAGGGCTGATCTCCTTCTGAATGGACTGGTTGGACCTCCTTGCAGTCCAAGGGACTCTCAAGAGTCTTCTCCAACACCACACTTCAAAAGCATTAATTCTTTGGTGCTCAGCCTTCTTAACAGTCCAACTCTCACATCCAAACATGACCACTGGAAAAACCATAGCCTTGACTAGACCCACCTTTGTTGGCAAAGTAATGTCTCTGCTTTTCAACATATTATCTAGGTTGGTCATAACTTTTCTTCCAAGGAGTAAGTGTCTTTTGATTTCATGGCTGCAGTCACCACCTGCAGTGATTTTGGAGCCCCCCCACCCCAGATAAAGTCACTGTTTCCACTATTTCCCCATCTATTTTCCATGAAGTGATGGGACCAGATGCCATGATCTTTGTTTTCTGAATGTTGAGCTTTAAGCCAACGTTCTCACTCTCCACTTTCACTTTCATCAAGAGGCTTTTTAGTTCCTCTTCACTTTCTGCCATAAGGGTGGTGTCATCTGCATATCTGAGGTTATTGATATTTCTCCCGGCAATCTTGATTCCAGCTTGTGCTTCTTCCAGTCCAACGTTTCTCGTGATGTACTCTGCATGTAACTTAAATAAGCAGGGTGACAATATACATCCTTGACATACTCCTTTTCCCATTTGGAACCAGTCTGTTGTTCCATGTCCAGTTCTAACTGTTGCTTCCTGACCTGCATATAGGTTTCTCAAGAGGCAGGTCAGGTGATCTGATATTCCCATCTCTTTCAGAATTTTCAACAGTTTATTGTGATCCACACAGTCAAAGGCTTTGGCATAGTCAAAAAAGCAGAAAGAGATGTTTTTCTGGACCTCTCTTGCTTTTTCGATGATCCAGCGGATGTTGGCAATTTGATCTCTGGTTCCTCTGCCTTTTCTAAAACCAGCTTGAACATCGGGGACTTCATGGTTCACGTATTGCTGAAGCCTGGCTTGGAGAATTTTGAGCATTACTTTACTAGCATGTGAGATAAGTGCAATTGTGTGGTTGTTTGAGCATTCTTTGGCATGGATTAGTTCACCAAAAATAAATTCAATTATGAAATAATGCCATTTGCAGCAACAGAGATAGACCTAGAGATTGTCATACTGAGTGAAGTAACTCAGACAGAGAGAAAGACAAATATGATATGATATCAGTTCTACATGGAATCTAAAAAAAAGGGTACAAGTTTACTTATTTACAAAGCAGAAATAGAGTCACAGATATAGAAAAGAAACATGGTTACCAGGGGAGAAGAGGGGGAGGCATAAATTGGGAGATTGAGATTGACATATACACACTGTTATGTACAAAATAGATAACTAATAAAGACCTACTATATAGCACAGGAAACTCTACTCAATACTCTGTAACGACCTATATGGTGAAAGAATCTAAAACAGAGTTGATATATGTATATGTATAACTGATTCACTTTGCTGTGCACCCAAAAATTACACAATGGTATAAATTACCTATACTCAAATTAATATTTTTTAAATGTTCAATATTCATATATATTCATATTAAAATGGAAGAAAGATGATATAGAAGAAACTAAAATCTCCCAGAGCTATCACTTGCCCTTAGCTTGATTATTACTAGCTAGCTCCTATTGCCCATAATGCTTGTCTTTTATAGCATAAATAATAATTTAAAAAATTTTTGATAATGGAAAATATCAGATATATACAGAAGGATATATAATAGTCTAATGGACCTCCATGTACTGATTATGCAGCTTCAACAATTATCAACACGTGGCCAATCTTGTTTTATTTATCCATCTATCCCATCCCCCTTCTCACTAGATCACTTTGGAGAATAGTCTATACATTTATTTTCATTCCAAAAATGCTTTCAGCCATCAGCATCAGAGTATCCACGAAGAAAACAGCAAACACAAAGACTCAGCCAAATACTGCCAGTACCCCAGTGCTTACAGGAGAGCAAAGTCAACAAAATCCTTCACCTTTATCCAGAAAATGCCTAATATCTTGCTAAAGTTTAAGTTTCCAATTTTGCCCTTAAACCAATTAGTATCCATGACTATGGTATACCAAAGCTAATAAAAGTAACAGTGCTTTCCAGAAAACTCTTAATGTCTTCTAAAGTTTAAGTTTGTAAATTTATAGCTATCCTGTAAAATTCAGTCCATATGGATAACAGAAAAAGAATTGACCTGAAAATGAGATTTGGGTTAGTCTCAGTTTTGCTCATTTTCTTTAGTGTGTCCTTAAGTGCATCACCTAAAACTCTGAGCCTGTTCCCTCTGAGGATGAGAGCCATAGTTCCATATTATTCAAGCTTCATATCTCTGAGTCTTTAATAAATTGACTTTGAGTAGCACTCTCTCCTGATGGAGTTAGAAGGTAAAGCTTAAATGCTCTTCACAAAGAGTTAGCTGTAGTTTAAAAGTGCTCTAAAGATTAAGGTTAAGATAAAGTAGGACTTTAAGAAAATCTTTAAAATACAAATTTCAACTATATATACTATCACTGCTATTCCAAGAGTCTACTCTTTGTGAGATGTTCTTCTAGCACACATATGTAGACACAACCAGAAATTGCTGTTTAAAGAGCTGGAAAATCATTGACTTGCTATACACTGGAATGCTCAACTAAGACTGTGTTAAACTAGAATTCACTTTCAGTTAAATTTCAGGATCAGATTTTACCATGGTCTTAATAAGACACCTTCAGTTCAGTTCAGTTCAGTTGCTCAGTCGTGTCCAACTCTTTGTGACCCCATGAATCAAAGGACGCCAGGCCTCCCTGTCCATCACCAACTCCCGGAGTTCACTCAGACTCATGTCCATCGAGTCAGTGATGCCATCCAGCTATTTCATCCTCTGTCATCCCCTTCTCCTCCTGCCCCCAATCCCTCCCAGCATCAGAGTCTTCTCCAATGAGTCAGCTCTTCGCATGAGGTGGCCAAAGTACTGGAGTTTCGGCTTCAGCATCATTCCCTCCAAAGAAATCCCAGGGCTGATTTCCTTCCATATGGACTGGTTGTATCTCCTTGCAGTCCAAGGGACTCTCAAGAGTCTTCTCTAACACCACAGTTCAAAAGCATCAATTCTTCAGTGCTCAGCTTTCTTCACAGTCCAACTCTCTCATCCATATATGACCACAGGAAAAACCACAGCCTTGACCTAGACCCACCTTTGTTGGCAACAAGACACCTTAGGAAATAATATTTACACTCTATATGCTTATCAGTGTCATTTCTAGAAAATTACTGAATACAAAAATGCTTCTAGAAGGAAAAATTTTCTCTGGATTGAAAATTCTTCCTGGTAGTTTGCATTATTAATATTCAAACTCCATCCACATACCACCCTGAGAAAATCTAGAGAAGGGCAACACTGAGCATACTCCGATTTCTTTCCTTTAGTGCAACAACCAGCTCATGGGAGCAAGCTGCTGTGCACAATGAGATGCAACTTCTAATTCCCTTCAAATTTACTCACTAAAATCATAATAAATTCATCTTACATTTTGATGTCTTGTCCATTTGCGGAAAGTCTTCAATTTCCAATCCTTCTGTTGCTGCTTTTACCTGGGAGTGGGAGCAAGGGGTAGGGTTCCACAAACTTCTCTGGAAAGGTAAGTAGTCTGGTCTTCAAGATCCTACCTCTATATGCAGACCCTGATCATGGTTAGTTAGCCACTTTCTGCATGTATATCTATTCACTTCAAAACTTCTTCAATAATTTCTGACTACCTGCAATTCCCTTCCCTCTCCTAGCTCTCCTAGTTCCTTTCCACTGTGAGTTTTCTGGTTGCTTGTCCATGATATAGATTTGCTTTCCACTAAGACAGTGAATTTGCTTTCTCTTATACTTCAAGTATCCTATCTCCTGACAGATTTGTTGATTGCTAGCCACTAGGCTTGGAATTTCCTATCCACTTTAAAAGCCCACTCTATTTTTCACCACAACCCAGAATAACTGGTTTGTTGGTAACTATACTCTAGTTTCCTGCCCACTTTGAGATCATACTTGTACCACATCTGTCTATTATAACTTGCTTCTCTCATGCCCTGGTATTTTCTTCACAGTAGGAGATTCTCACACTCCTATGCATTTTTCTTCACCACAATTGCACTTTAGGACAAAAACCATTATTGGTTGTGGTCACATCATCTTTTCAATAAACATCTGGATTGTCATCTGTACTCCTCTGTGAGGAGACTCTCACACTCCACTGAAACTAATCTTAATTGTGATATATGTATGTCCCCCATCTTGTTTCAGGAAAACTTACTTACATAGATTATGCAACACAAACAACTAGTCATGAAGCCAAAATCTTTGGATGTAATTTTGGAAGTGAATATTTTTCTTCTCCTTCTTCAGAGAGGTGTTTATTTATTTATAACCCCAAGATTAACTCATCCAGAAGCCACTAACACTGGAATAATTTTGGTGGTTTTGATTTTCACTGTTTGCTTTCAGGTAAGACTTTCTTTTATGGTTCAGATCATGCTTAATTCTTCCAGGATCCCTGGGTCAGGAAGATCACTTGGAGAAGGAAATGGCACCCCACTCCAGTATTCTTGCCTGGAGAATCCCATGGATGGAGGAGCCTGGTGGGCTACAGTCCACGGGCTTGCAAAGAGTCGGACACGACTTCACTTTCACTTTCGTCATATATAATAATTAGTTTGTCCTCTTGTAATGATAGTCTCTGATTGGCTCTGTCTTCTATTACATAACTCTTTTCAAGAAAGTTGTGTTCTTATCCCCTAACCCTCGTAGAACACGCCCCAGGAAGTTCTGCGCTCACAATGGCAGTCTATCAGGAGCATCTAGAGGAAGGCGCTTAGTTTCACTTTCCTTCAACCCAAAATGTTCAGATCTGCTCCAAGACAATCAGTTCCCCAGAATGTTCTGTTCTCAAGTTCTCAAACCTATACTCAGGGGTGTGGGCTTCTTAAATTTTTTCTTGTCATATTCTGAACCAGTCTTTCTTCCAGAAAATTCTCTGCTTACTCTTCACTCCAATATAGTCCCTCTCAGAAATCTCATGGAAGGAAACATAGTTCAGTACTTCTTCCATCAGTCACATTCTGACATCATGAAGTTTCATCCTCATACCATCACTATATCAGAAATACTCTGGTTAAAAGAAAGCTTAGTTCAGTTCTCCCTCAATCAATCATGTTCTGCCCCCTCATCTGTACTTCTCTGACAATGTTCAGTCCTCATGTAACCATCTCAAAGGAACCCCATGAATGGGGACTTTTTCAGTCCTCCCTCATCCAGTTATGTTCTGAGACTTTCTCCTGACCTTACTCCTTCCAGAAAGTTCTATTTCAATCCCTGCCTACCCCAGAGATATTCAAAGAAATCCCAAGAAGTGGAAACTAATTTCAATTCTCCTCTGAGTAATTTTCCTAGACTGTTGTATCTTCATCCAGCCATTCTCACAGAAACTTCCAGGGTGGACAAAATGAGTATGGAACACCCTAAAGAAAACGAAAGTACAAAAGGGGGTCAGAACATGATTAGTGGAGAATTGAATTAAAACTCCTTTCCCTGGGGGTTGCTGATACCATTAAGTTATGATAACAGAACTGTTTGGAACAAATTGAGGTCAGGAGGCATAGTCAAGGGGTTGGTTGAAGGAGAAATGAACTCCTCTAGGGTTTTTTTTTTTAAGGGTGAATTTGTGAGGGGGTGTAAAAACAGATCTTTTTGGAAGAAGTAAAGGCCTGGGAACAGATCCAAATATGATTATTTGAATAAGAACTAAACTAAAGCTGCTACCCTAGGTGTTTCTGATAGAGTAAGGGTATGAGGACAGATGTTTCCTGAAAATGTAAAGATCAGAAAGTGGAGACAGAATGTAATTGGTTGAATCAACTAAGTTCCACCCAGTGAGATTTCTGTGAGGATGAAGGGATAAAGACAAAACTATTTGGAAGAAGTAAAGGTCATCAGGTCAGCTCAGAAAGTGATTAGATAATGATGAATTAAATAGCTGATTTCACAGGAGGTTTTTGTATTGGAACTGGGAAGAGGACAGAATATTCTGAGAAAAGTAAATGTGTGGGAATAGTTTGCAATATTGTTGGTTGAAAGAGATCTGAGCTAAGCTTGTTTTCCTGGATATTTCTGATGAAGTCAGAGTATGAGCATAGAACTTTCTAGAAGAGATAATCTGTCTCCACTTCAGGTTTATATGAGGCTTGAGGCAATGGGAATGAGAATAGAAACTCTAGGCAAAGTGGCACCCCACTCCAGTACTCTTGCTTAGAAAGTCCCATGGACGGAGAAGCCTGGAAGGCTGTAGTCCATGGGGTCGCTGAGTGTCGGACACGACTGAACACCTTCACTTTCACTTTTCACTTTCATGCATTGGAGAAGAAAATGGCAACCCACTCCAGTGTTCTTTCCTGGAGAATCCCAGGGACGGGGAGCCTGATGGGCTGCTGTCTACGGGGTCACACAGAGTTGGACATGACTGAAGTGACTTGGCAGCAGCAGGCAAAGTAAAGATTTGGAAGTAGATCTAAACATGACTGGTTGGAGGAGAACAGATCTAAGCTGGATATGTTCTGTAATGGTTTTATGAGACAACTTTCCAGAAGAAGTAAAGGTCAGGAAGTGGGGCTGCCCAGTGACCCTCCTGACATGTCTACCTGAACTCTTCTTTTCCTAGAATGTTCTTTGCTCATTCCTTCACCCTTACATGATCATCCAGAGGAGGGTGCTATTTTATTTCTCCTTCCATCAACATCAATTGAGGCCAATTACCTCTACTATGGTTTCCCCTTGGTTCACAAGCCCTAAGTGGGTCCAGCTCTGACTACTTAAGCGATATTCATATGAAAAGAATAAGCTGAATAATTGTATTTCAAAGAATGTATAGCTCAGTAACATTCTTTTTCTTAATATCTCAACAGAAGATAAAAAATAAAGTCAAGGCTGGTTTTATTCATGTCATTAAAAAAATTATTTCCATTGCTCTATGATACAGGGAGCTCAAATGTGGTACTCTGAGACTATCTAAAGGGGTCAGATGGGGTGGGAGGTGAGAGGGAGGTTCAAGAGAGAGGGGACAAATGTATGCTTATGGCTGTTTGATATTGATGTATGGCAGAAATGAACACAATACTGTACAGCAACTATCCTCCAATTAAAAATAAATAAATTAAAAAAAATAAAAAGTAAAACAAAAAATTATCAGTTTTATATATACTTTGAGGCAGAGGAACCAGAGATCAAATTGCCAACATTCGTTGGATCATAGAAAAAGCGAGAGAGTTCCAGAAAAACATCTATTTCTGCTTTATTGATTATGCCAAAGCCTTTGAATGTGTGGATCACAATAAACTGTAGAAAATTCTGAAAGAGATGGGAATACCAGACCACTTGACCTGTCTCCTGAAAAATCTGTATGCAGGTCAAGAACAACAATCAGAAGTAGACATGGAACAACAGACTCGTACCAAATCAGGAAAGGAGGACATCAAGGCTGTATATTGTCATCCTGCTTATTTAACTCATATGCAGAGTACATCATGCAAATTCTGGGCTGGATGAAGCACAAGCAGGAATCAAGGTTGCTGGGAGAAATATCAATAACCTCAGATATGCAGATGACACCACCCTTATGGCAGAAAGTGAAGAAGAACTAAAGAGCCTCTTGATGAAAATGAAAGAGGAGAGTGAAAAAGTTGGCTTAAAACTCAGCATTCAGAAAACTAAGATCATGGCATCCGATCCCATTACTTCATGGCAAATAGTTGGGGAAAGAATGGAAACAGTGGCATACTTTCTTTTGGGGGGCTCCAAAATCACTGCAGATGATGACCGCAGCCATGAAAGTAAAAGACATTTGCTCCTTGGAAGAAAAGCTATGACAAACCTAGACAGAATATTACAAAGCAGAGACACTACTTTACTGACAAAGGTCTGTCTAGTCAAGACTATGGTTTTTTCAGTAGTCATGTATGGATGTGAGAGTTGGACTATAAGGAAAGCTGAGTGGCAAAGAATTGATGCTTTTGAACTGTGGTGTTGGAGAAGACTCTTGAGAGTCCCTTGGACAGCAAGGAGATCAAATGAGTCAATCCTAAAGGAACTTAATCCTGAATATTCATTGGAAGGACTGATGCTGAAGCTCCAACACTTTGGCCACCTGATGAAAGGAACTGACTCACTGGAAAAGACCCTGATGCTGGGAAAGATTGAAGGCAGGATGAGAAGGGGATGACAGGATGAGATGGTTGGATGGCATCACCGACTCAATGGACATGAGTCTGAACAAGTTCTGGGAGTTGGTGATGGACGGGGAAGCCTGGCATGCTGCAGTCCATGGGATCACAGAGTCGGACATGACTGAGCCACTGAACTGAACTGATATACTTTGCGAGTCAGGGAATGAGTATCGTTATTCATACAGAATGTAACAGAGCCTCTAGACTCTCCCCAGAAAGTTTGTTTAAAGCAAATTCATGAGTTAGAACATGTTAGAACCTTGTATGGAACAACTTACTGGTTCAAGATTGAGAAATATGTATGACAGTGCTGTCTGCTGTCACCCTGTTTATTTAATCTATATGCTGAAGACTGCATGAGACATGCCAGGCTGGAATCAAGACAGGCGGGAAAAACATCAAAAACCTCAGATATGTGGATGATACCCTTCTAATGGCAGAAAGTGAAGAGGAACTAAAGAGCCTCTTGATGAGGGTGAAGAAGGAGAGTGAATGAGCCAGCTCAAAACTAAAAATTAAAAAAAATAAAGATCATGGCATCCAGCCCCATGACTTCATGGCAAATAGAAGGGGAAAAGGTGGAAGTAGTAACAGATTTCCTCTTCTTGAGCTCTAAAATCACTGCAGATGGTGACTGCTGCCATGAAATCAGAAGACATTTGCTTCTTGGCAGGAATGCTATGACAACCTAGATAGTAGGTTGAAAAGCAGAGATATCACTCTGCTGATGAAGGTCTGTATAGTCATGGCTATGGTCTTCCCAGTGGTTATGTACAGTTGTGAGAGCTGGGTTGTGAAGAAGGCAGAGTGCCAAAGAGTTGATGCCTTCGAACTATGGTGCTAGAGAAGACTCCTGAGAATTCCTTGGACAGCAAGAAGATCAAACCATTCAATCTTAAGGGAAGTCAACCTTGAACACTCATTGGAAGGACTGATGCTGAAGCTGAAACTCCAGTATTTGGTCATCTGATGTGAAAAGTTGACTCACTGGAAAAGTCCCTGATGCTGGGAAAGATTGAGGGCAGAAGGAGAAAAGGGCATCAGAGGATGAGATGCTTGGATGGTATCACCAATGCAATGGAAATGAACTTGGGCAAACTTCAGGAGATGGTGAGGGACAGAGAGGCCTGGTGTGCTGTAGTCCATGGGGTCACAGAGTCAGACACAACTGGGTAACTGATCAAAAACAACATGAGACAATAAATGAAAATTTTTTTTTTTTTAGTTTTGGGATAACAGTTTGTTGTAAATATCCAGTTGTGAATATTTTGAGATAATTATAAATTCACATGGGGTTTTAAGAAGTAATACAGAGAGAGCTCATGTATACTTTACTCAGTTTCCCCAAATAGTAACATATTGTAAAATTATAGTAAAATATCACAATCAGGATTTTGGCATGATAATATCCACTGATATTATTCAAATTTCCCCAGTTTCACTTTAACTTATTTGTATTAGTTATATTGATATCCTCACAGTTGTATCCATGGATAGGTTCCTGTATCCACTATCACAGACAAGATATAAAGAGTTCCAGTGTCACATGGAACTCTCTTGTTGTGCCCTGTCCCTAAATCCTGTCAATGATTAATCTACTTTTAGATCATCTCTATAATTTGGTTTTTTAAGAATATTATATAAAAGAAATCTTATAACACATAGCATTTTTGGATCGACAACTTTCACTCAATATGATTTCTGTTGGTGTTTTTGTTTTTGTTTTTTTTTTCCAGCCATACCATAAGGCATGTGAGATCTTGGTTCCCTGTGTGTGCATGCATGCTAAGTCACTTCAGTCACGTCTGACTCTTTGCAACACTATGGACCATAACCTGCCAGGCTGTTCTGTCCATGGGATTCTCTTGCTAAGAATAGTGGAGTGGGTTGCCATGCCCTCCTCCAGGGGATCTTCCCAACCCTGGCATCAAACCCACTTCTCTTCTGTCTCCTGCATTGACCGGTGTGTTCTTTACCACTAGCGCCACCTGGGGAGCCCCTTAGCTCCCTGACCAGGGATCAAACCTGTGCCCCCTGCAGTGGAAGCGTGAAATCTTAATTACTGGACCAACAGGGGAGTCCCTCATTCAGGTCGTTTTGTGTAACAATAGTTTGTTCTTTTTTATTGCTGATAGTATTGTATGGAGGAACCCAAGTTTGTTTATACAGTCACCCAGTGGAAAACATTTGGGTGGTTTCCACATTTGATGATTATGAATTAGGCTATGAACATTTGTGTATAGTTTTATTGTGCAAAAATAAGTTTTTACAAACTTATTGTGGGAAAAATGCCAAGGGGTGTGATTGCTGGATTGTATGATAGTTACATTTTTAGTTTTATAAGAAATTGCCAGACTTTTTCTCAGTAAATAACACTTTAAAAAACTTACCACATAATAGTTGTTTGCTTTTTTAACCACATATTAGCTTTATCTTTGGGAATAAGTTTTGAATTTGACAATGATGCCGAAACCATACTTGCAGAATTTTTAAAAGCAACATAGCAAATAAGAGTTTTCAGTTTGATTCACAAACATGCAGGACACATTAGAGCTTGTACAGATGGATGGATTTTTTAATTTTATAAATGATTTGTACTTGTATTTTATATTCAGAAAAGGATTCATTCAGAAAATCACCATGGTAAGTCTACCATTAATTATTTTTAAGGAAAATATATGTTGAAATTTAAAGGATACTGATGAGAAAGAGTTGTTGAATAAAAATGACTTATATTTTCCATCAAATTTTTCATCAGTTCTAGGATTTGTCATTTTATCACATAACCCTTTGCTATCACTAACAGTAACAGAATTGATTCATTTTGTTGACTGAAAAAACTTGATGAAATGCCACAGACTGTGAGCAGTTAGAGTATGCATGCATGTTCAGTCACTTCAACTCTTTGCAACTCTATGGACTATAGCCCACCAGGCTTCTCTGTCCATGGGATTGTCCAGGCAAGAACACTGGAGTGGATTGCTATGCCCTCCTCCAGGGGATAGTCCCAATCCAGGGATCAAACCCACATATCCTGTGTCTCTTACACTGGAAGGTGGATTCTTTACCACTGAGCCACCAGGGATGCCCCATGAGTAGTTCATTATGTAGTAGAAAGAGAAAAGGCAATTAAAAAAAATCAGTTTCAGATAATGACCACATTAATAAAAATTCAACCAAAATGAGTTGTCCAAAGTTACTGTGTATATTTTGACCAGTTCCAATGATCTAAAAGCTTTCCTTATAATTAAATGTTTTCTTTCATTTTTAAATTTGGATATCTTATGCATTTTAGTACATATTTTATAATTTTATTCAACAAATCATTGATGAATTTATACTGAACAAAGTTTAAATCACAAGCAGACAAATGCTGTAAAAGTAAATATTTTCAGATAAGAGAGTGTTTCCACATTTTGATTTTTTTTTCCTTTTTTAAACAATTGAAGTATAGTTGATTTACAATGTTGTGTTAGTTTCAGGTGTACAGAAAAGTGATATATCTATTCTTTTTTTGAGAATTATCATTTTTATTCAATACTGTCTCAGAAGTTCTAGAAAGATGTCATATGATAAATAAAAACACTAAGAGATTTAAATATTACAAAGACAAAATAGAAATTAGTTACAAGTGATATGATTATCTTTCTGGACATTCCAAGAAAGTTACTGAAAACAATTAAAACTATTAAGAGATTTCTTTTCCAGATTCTTTTCTGTTATACGTTTTTACAAGATATTGAATATACAGTAGGACTTTGTTATGTATCTATTACATATATAATAGTATGTGTATGTTAATTCCAAAGTCCTAACTTATCACCCTACCCTGTCTTTTCCCATTTGGTAACCATAAGTTTGTTTTCTATGTCTGTGAGTCTATTTGTTTTATACATAAGTTCATTTGTGCTGTATTTTAGATTCCACATAGAAGTGATGTCATATGTTTGTCTTTGTCTGACTTACTTCATTTAGCATCATAATTTCTAGGTCTGTTCATGTGGCTGCAAATGATATTATTTCATTCTTTCTAATGACTGAGTAGTATTCTGTTATCTGTATCTACATCTATATCCACCACACCTTGTTTATCCATTCATCTCCTAATGGACAGTTAGGTTGCTTCCATGTCTTGGCTATTGTAAGTAATGCTGCAATGAGCATTGGGGTGCTTATGTCTTTTTGAATTTGAGTTTTCTTTAAATACATGCCCAGGAATGGGATTGCTAGGTCATACAGTAGCTCTATTTTTAGTTTTTTAAGGAACCTTTATACTGTTCTCCATACATGCCCACTGACAGTGTGGGATACCCTTTCCTCCACACTATCTCCAACATTTCTTTGTAGACTTTTTAATGGTGGCCATTCTGACTGGTATGAGGCGATATCTGATTGAAGGTTTGATTTGCATTTCTCTCATAAAATAATATGATTAAAGAAGATTGAGTTACTATTATTTAAAAGGGATTTTTCAATATATTCTCCTGAATTGGATACTGTTCTTGACAAACTAACAAGAAACATCATTTTTCTTGCCCTTGAGGGAAATTTCAGTGTAGTTTGGATATTAGATGAGATGAAATCTTACTGAAATAGAAGGATGAAGATCACTGACTTATGAAAAGCAAGTGTAATGTTGTTTGGTCAAAAATATACAAGCTCATATATTGTCTGTATGCATGCTGAAAGGAAGTTAAGATGCATATGCGCTAGAATTAACACAGATCAGGATCTCTGGAGGTGGCAATGCGAAGACTTAGTTTTGAAGTTTTTGCTAACTTGCATTTTCTAATTTTCTACAATGTATATATACATACTACTTCTGTAATAATGGTATTTTTTAACTGATTGCAAATGGAAATGTTTGCAACATGTTATTCCTCTTAGCTGTCCTTTTTTATAAAAAAAAAATCAGACTTTAATTTTTTTAGTTCAGTTTTAGGTTCATAGCAAAATTGAGGGGGAAGTACAGATATTTCCCATATACTTCCTGCCCCTACACATGCACAGCTTCCCCTGTTATCAACATCCCCCACGTTTGTTATAATTGATGAACCTACATTGACATGTCATTATCACCCCAAGTCCAAAGTTTACTTTAGGGTTCACTCTTGGTGTTGTACATTCTATGGGTTTGGACAAATGTACAATGACATGTATCCACTGCTGTAGCACACAAGGAGTGCTTTCACCTCCCTAAAAATCCTCTGTGCTCCTTCTATTCATCACTTTCCCTTAATCCCTGGCAACCACTGGTCTTTGTACTGTCTCCGTAGTTTTATCTTTTCCAGAATGTCATAGAGTTGCAGTCATACAGAGTGTAGCCTTTTCAGACTGAATTCTTTTGCTTAGCAATATGCATTAGTTTCTTCCTTGTCTTTTAATGATTTTCTATCTCATTTTTTCTTTTCTTTTTGGCCATGCCTTGCAGCATGGAAGATCTTAGTTCCCCTACCAGGTACTGAACCCATGCCTCCTAAAGTGGAAGCACAGAATCTTAAGCACTGCACAGCCAGGGAACTTGCATAAAAACATTCTTTGAGATTTTTTTATTTTTTCATTGTTGGTTAAAAAAAAAAAACTGGATCATATCCTTCAATAGGTAAAAGGATAAACAAACTGTGGTACCTCAGATATTGAGATATTTTTCAGAATTAAAAAGAAATGACTGTGTTCTTTCATCCATCTCATTAGAACTGATTTGGTACATACACACAATGGAGTATTACTCAGCCATTAAAACGAATACATTTGAATCAGTTCTAATGAGATGGATGAAACTGGAGCCGATTATACAGAGTGAAGTAAGCCAGAAAGAAAAACACCAATACAGTATACTAACACATATATATGGAATTTAGAAAGATGGCAATGATGACCCTGTATGCAAGACAGCAAAAGAGACACAGATATGTAGAGCAGACTTCTGGACTCAGAGGGAGAGGGAGAGGGAGAGGGTGGGATGATTTGGGAGAATGGCATTGAAGCATGTATACTATCACGTAAGAAACGAATTGCCAGTCTATGTCCAATGCAGGATACAGCATGCTTGGGGCTGGTGCACGGGGATGACCCAGAGAGATGTTATGGGGTGAGAGGTGGGAGGGGGGTTCATGTTTGGGAACGCATGTACACCTGTGGTGGATTCATGTCAATGTATGGCAAAACCAATACAGTATTGTAAAGTAAAATAAAGTAAAAAAAAAAAAAAGAAAGAAAGAAATGAGCTATCAGAACACTTACCTGGGTGTCCAGTGGTTAAGACTCCACACTTTCACTGCAAGTGGCACTGGTTCAATACCTGGTTAGAGAACTAAGATCCTGCTTGCCTGCACGGTATGGCAAAAAAAAAAAAAAAAGTTTTTATGAGTTTAGCAAATGTGTTGCTTTTCATGAATATATCAAGTTTTCTGCTAACATTTGGAACAGTCCATTGTCATTTGCTCATTTGTAGGGTAGACTTTTATCAGTACTATTTTATGTTGATTTATTGTGTACTGGTTTGCATTTTGTTCTGGATGGTGGATCTGCTTTGTGATTATTGAATATAAAAGGAATGTACCAGAACACTTAGAATATACCTATACTAGCTTTTTATTATAGGGGACTGGAATAGAAAAGTAGGAAGTGAAGAAATACCTGGAGTAACAAGAAAATTTGGCCTTGGAGTACAGAATGAAGCAGAGCAAAGGCTAATTGAGTTTTCCAAGAAAAAGCACTGGTCATAGCAAACATCCTCTTCCAACAGCACAAGAGAAGACTCTACACATGGACATCACCAGATGGTCAATACCGAAATCAGATTGATTATATTCTTTGCAGCCAAAGACAGAGAAGCTCTATACAGTCAGCAAAAACAAGACTGGGAGCTGACTGTGGCTCAGATCATAAACTCCTTATTGCCAGATTCAGACTTAACTTGAAGAAAGTGGGGAAAACCGCTAGACCATTCAGGTATGACCTAAATCAAATCCCTTATGATTATACAGTGGAAGTGAGAAATAGATTTAAGGGCCTAGATCTGATAGACAGAATGCTTGATGAACTACGGACAGAGGTTCCTGACATTGTACAGGAGACAGAGATCAAGACCATCCCCAAGAAAAAGAAATGCAAAAAAGCCAAATGGCTGTTTGAGGAGGCCTTACAAAAAGCTGTGAAAGGAAGAGAAGCAAAAAGCAAAGGAGAAAAGGAAGGATATACCCATTCAAATGCAGAGTTCCAAAAAATAGCAAGGAGAAATAAGAAGGACTTTCTCAGTGATCAATGCAAAGAAATAGAGGAAAACAATAAAATGGGAAAGACTAGGGATCTCTTCAAAAATATTAGAGATACCAAGGGAACATTTCATTCAAAGATGGGCTCAATAAAGGACAGAAATGGTATGGATCTAACAGAAGCAGAATATATTAAGAAGAGGTGGCAAGAATACACAGAAGAACTGTACAAAAAAGATCTTCATGACCCAGATAATCATGATGGTGTGATCACTCACCTAGAGCCAGACATCCTGGTATGTAAAGTCAAGTGGTCCTTAGGAAGCATCACTATGAACAAAGCTAGTGCAGAGGATGAAATTCCAGTTGAGCTATTTCAAATCCTAAAAGATGATGCTGTGAAAGTGCTGCACTCAATATGCCAGCAAATTTGGAAAACTCAGCAGTGGCCACAGGACTGGAAAAGGTCAGTTTTCTTTCCAATCCCAAAGAAAGGCAATGTCAAAGAATGCTCAAACTACTGCATAATTGTACTCATCTCACATGCTAGTAAAGTAATGCTCAAAATTCTCCAAGCCAGGCTTCAGCAATACGTGAATCATGAACTCCCTGATGTTCAAGCTGGTTTTAGAAAAGGCAGAGAAACCAGAGATCAAATTGCCAACATCTGCTGGATCATGGAAAAAGCAAGAGAGTTCCAGAAAAACATCTATTTCTGCTTTATTGACTATGCCAAAGCCTTTGACTGTGCATGAAATGTTCCCTTGGTATCTCTAATTTTCTTGAAGAGATCTCAAGTCTTTCCCATTCTGTTGTTTTCCTCTATTTCTTTGCATTGATCGCTGAAGAAGGCTTTCTTATCACTTCTTGCTATTCTTTGATATTAGCTTACTAGAAACAAGGTAGGGGTTCAGGGATGAATTTTACTTTCTTAAACAACTTGTCATTGACTTATCTTGAAATATTTCTTTAAGTGTAACCACATAGATTTTCTTTAACTTGAGGGCTGCTCGTCAATATTCCACATGAGAATCTCCTGTCTAATTCAATAAATGTATACTAATTGACTCATGCCTGGCTCCATTCTAGGTGCTTAAGATATATCAGTGTAGAAACCAGATAAAAATACTTTCCCTTATGGAGTTAGTTAACATTGTAGTAGAAGGATACAGTAAACAGATTGTAACAGTCAAATTTATTATGTGTTCTAAAGCTAATTGTTTTAGAAAAAATAAATAAAGTCAGCTAAAGAGATCTGAAGTGCAGGGGTGAGGGTTAGATTTTATTTATTTAATCTTTAATTTAATTTTTAAATTTTTATACAATTTTCAAGGTTACTTTTGATTTACAGTTAGTACAAAATATTGGCTGTATTCCCTGTGTTGTACAATATATTCTCATAGCCCATCTTATATCAAATATTTAGTATCTCCCCCTCCCCCACACTGATATTGGCCTGCGCCACTTGTAACCACTCGTTTTTTCTCTGTATCTGTGAGTCTGCTTCTTTTATGTCATTTTCACTAGTGTGTTATATTTTTTAGATTCGACATATAAATGATATCATGTACTGTTTCTCTTTCTGTGACTTATTTCACTGAGCAAAATGCCCTCCAGGTCCATACATGTTGCTGCAAATAGCAAGATTTCATACTTTCTATGGCTGAGCAACATTCCATTGTATATATGTGCCACATCTTCTTTACCTATCCATTTGTTAATGGACACTTAGGTGGCTTCCATGTCTTAGCTATTATAAATAGTGCTGCTTTGATCATTGGGGTGTTTGTATCTTTTTGAATTAGCGCGTTAGTGTTTTTTCTTTTTTAATATTGAAGGTAAGATTGCGAATAGGATGGTCAACATATACTGAACTGAGCCCACATACAAGAAAAGACATAGAAGAGGTGAGAAGTGAGCCATACAGTTATGGCAGAAGGAATGTTTCAGGCAGAGACACAGGCTCTTTGTGGGGAAAATTCCTCGTGAGTTACAGAAGCAGGGCAAAGTCCAATATGGCTGGAGCTGAGTGAGCATGGTTGGGCTAGGCCTTTAGCGGATGTGGTCAGATAGATAGTCCTGTAAAGCCGTGGAGGCCATTTGTAAGGTCCTTATCTTTTACTCATAGTGAGATGGGGCCATTGAGGTGAACAGTGCAATAACATGATCTGACTTAGGTTATTAATGGAATAATAATGGCTGCTCAAAAGAGAGCAGGGCAGAAGCCAGACAGGCAGTACATCACTGATGGTAGCATGGGGAGTAGTCAGAAGTGGTCACATGTGGAAATACTTTGAAGATAAAGTCAACAAGGTTCATTGAGCTCAGAAAGACTGAAGGTAGAGCAGGTTTGAGGAATGAAAAAGAGTGCCGCTGTGGACATGGTAAGTGTAACTGTCTGTGAGGCATCAAATCCAATTCTTATTTCCCTCATCAGTACCAACGATCTGCACACACTGACTATGGGGGAGGAAGTGGTACTTACAAGAACAATAGACAGCATTTTCTTTATAGCCAGTGTACTTGCCAACTAAGAGGACTGGCGTGTCCACACACAATTACAACTTTTTCTAACTCTCAATATTTATTTACTCATTGATAGGAGAAATACTTATTGAAGCATTACTGGATGCTCGGTATTGGTGCTCAGGAAATTGGGGATCGACTGGCTAGTTTTGAATCCTGGATTCACTGGTAACTAGTTACTCACCCCCACTGTGCCTTGGGCTATTGCTGTTCTTGTTCAGTCACTAAGTCATGTCCGACTCTTTGTGAACCCATGGGCTGCAGCACGCCAGGCTCCTCTGTCCTCCACTATCTCCAGGAGTTTGCTCAAACTCATGTGCATTAAATCAGTGATGCTATCTAACCATCTCATCCTCTGCTGCCCTCTTCTCCTTTTGCCTTCAATCTTTCCCAGCATCAGGGTCTTTTTAAGTGAGTCAGTTCTTCGCATCAGGTGGCCAAAGTACCAGAGCTTCATCTTCAGCATCAGTCCTTCCAAAGAATAGTCAGAGTTGATTTCCTTTAGGATTGATTAGTTTGATCTCCTTGATGTCCAGGAGACTCAGAGTCTTCTCTAGCACCACAATTCGAAAGCATGAGTTCTTTGGCACTCAGCCTTCTTCTTGGTCCAACTCTCACATCCATGTGCCTTGGGTTACATCTGGAAAATAAGGACAGTAAACAATATCTACCTCACAAGGGTGTTCGGAGCATTAAATGAGATAATCATGTGTAAAGCATTTAGGACAACATATGATAAACACTGTATATGTTACTCTATTTTCCTTTCCAGCATATCCCCTCCTCTAGGTAACCCTATGGAGAAAGAAGTGGCAACCCACGCTGGTACTCTTGCCTTGAGGATCCCATGGACAGAGGAGCATGGTGGGCTACAGTCCATGGGGTCTCCTAGAGTTGGACACGACTGAGTGACTGACTTCACTTTCACTTTTTACTTTCATGCATTGGAAAAGCAAATGTAAACCCACTCCAACATTCTTGCCTGGAGAATCCCAGGGACAGAGGAGCCTGGTGGGCTGCTGTCTATGGGGTCGCACAGGGTGGCTCTGAAGCGACTTAGCAGTAGCAACAGCAGGCAATCCTAACAAAAATAGAAAAGAATACCTGTAACACGGGTGATGGGTACAATTAGCATAGACCTCATATACCAAGGTCAAAATGTGGAAAGTCTAGAACCTCAGGCCAGTCCCTGTCACTCATTGTGTGATCAACACACTGCCTGGATATATACAAGACAATTTTTAGACTCATGTACACATGCAAAAATAGCTGAGGGGACTTTCAGAACACTTCAGACTCCTTGTTGATCAAAAGTCTCTTCTGCAGTCATCAGACCTGGAGGTCACAGCCTCGTTCACCAGTACTGTGCACACCTACTAGTCCTTAAATACTCAAACTCACAAGGATGTTTGAATCAGTGCGCAGGGCAGGCCATCAGACAGGCACTTTTGTGTCCTACCCCGGCCATGCTTTTGTGTTAACCACCCCATCTGTTCTCCTATTCCCCATCTCGGCCTCACTTCTGCTGTTTCCTTATTTAGAACCAGTTTGAATCTCAGTGCTTAAATGCTGGCCTGTGGCCATCTGGTCAGATTCCCTGCAGTCTATGCCTGGCCACCTGGCCCCACTCGTGTAGAATCCAAATGTGGGTTGTGCCATTCAGTTTGGTCTGACACTCTCATCAGACTTTGGTTTCTCTTTCAGGAAAATGGAAGCCACAGGGTTGTTGTGTTTTTTTTTTTTTTTTTTTTCCTTTTGAATCAGTTTCCTTTCCATGATCACTTTCTAGGTTTTGCATTTCTCTAGTTATTCTGCAGGATTCCCTGGTGGCTCAGACAGTAAGGAATCTGCCTGCAATGCAGGTGACCTGGGTTCAGTTCCCGGGTCAGGAAGATCCCCTAGAGAAGGGAATGGCAACCCACTCCAGTATTCTTGCCTGGAGAATCCCATGGACAGAGAAGCCTGGTGGGCTACATTCCATGGGATCACAAAGAGTCAGACATGACTACGCAGCTAACACCACCACCCAGTTTTTCTGCAAGGTTTATCTGTGAGGATTGAAGGTGTTAAGGTATAGTGCAGTTGTGGTTTGAGAAAGTGTGAGAACAGTCATAGTCTCCCAAAAAATGTCTAGGCTTTTGGTAGCAATAAAAATATTATCAAAGATAATGATAACTGACATTTATTGAGTGCTTACTGCATGCTTTACTAATATGGTGTTACTTCCTTTACATTCATTATTATCTCAGTTACTGTGGAAAATAATCTATGAGGTAAATATTATTTTCCCCCTTTTCTAGATGAGGAAACTAAGGTTGAAAGAATTGCGTTAGTCAGAGAGAACTGGCAGAGCTTAAATTCAGATTTTTCTGGGCCTAAACTGGTACTTTTATTTTTATTTTTTAATTGAAGTATAGTTGATTTACAATGTTGTGTTAGTTTCTGGTGTACAACAAAGTGATTTCCATGACGTATATTCAATTTAGTTCAGCCGCTCAGTTGTGCCTGACTCTTTGCGACCCCATGGACTGCAGAACATCACGCCTCCCTGTCCATCACCAACTCCTGGAGCTTGCTCAAACTCATGTCCATCAAGTCAGTGATGTCATCCAACCATCCTCTCCTCCTGCCTTCAATCTTTCCCAGCATCAGAGTCTTTTCCAATTAGTCAGATCTCATCAGGTGGCCAAAGTATTGGAGCTTGAGCTTCAGCTTCAGCATCAGTGCTTCCATTGAATACTCAGGACAGATTTCCAATCAGATAATGTATATTAGTATCTGTTAGTGTTAGTTGCTCAGTCCTATCTGACTCTGTGGGACCCCATGGACTATAGCCTGCTAGGCTCCTCTGTCCATGGAGTTCTCCAGGCAAGAATACTGGAGTGGGTAGCCATTCCCTTCTCCAGGGGATCTTCCTGACCCAGGGATCGAACCTGGGTCTCCTGCATTGTAAGCAAATTCCTTAAAATCTGAGCCACTAGGGAAGCTGTATATACTTTTTCAGATTTTTTCCATTATAGTTTATTACAATATATTGAATATACTTCCCTGTGCTATATAGTAAGACCTTGTTGTTTATCTATTTTATATATAATAGCTTGTATCTGCTAATCCCAAACTCTTAATGTATCTGTCCCCCTCCTCCAAAGCTGATACTTTTAATTACCAAAGTATATCAGGACTATGGGTTTCTTAGGTCTTTCCTCCCCTGCAGTTTTGGTTGGGTATACAGTGCATTACTTTATAGTTATTCTGCAACACTTGGTGAATTTGGGGGCACAAAAAGGTTTCTTTATAAATGTTAAGCAATCCTTGCCTTTTACGAAAACAAAGACTTTACATTTTTATAGAGATTCACAACTTCAAAATACTTTCATACTCTTTTACTTTTGATTCTCAGAGTACTTTTTTGTGGTGATCAAGATAAGACTTGTTATCTCCTTCATCTAGGTAAATAAACCAAAGTTTGAGAAGATGAAAAGACCTGAACAAGGTTACATGACTGGTTAATTGGCTAGACAGTTTACAATCAGGTTTCCTGACTATTAATCAACTTTCTAAAAATTCTAGGTATAACTAGTGGTTAAAAATGATTGTTACTCAATTTGTCCCACCCTCTGCATTGAATCATATACATTACTATATGCAAAATAGATAGCCAGTGGGCATTTGCTGTATGATGCAGGGAGTGCCAACCCAGTGCTCTGTGACAACCTAGAGGGGTGGGATGGGGTGGAAGATGGGAGGGAGGTTCAAGAGGAGGGGGGCCTGATTCATGTTGATGTATGGCAGAAACAAACATAACACTGTAAAACAATTATCGTCCGATTAGAAATAAATTTCTAAAACATGATTGTTACAATATATTATTCTTAACACAAATAGTAGAAGCACATGGTTTATTTTCTAGGAAAGCAACAAATATCAAGAATAAGATATTACAAAGTGTCAAAGATCATCCTCTTTTTGTTCTTAACTCAAGGGTTGTGACTTAAAAGGGTGTATGTTAGTGTACTGGGGCTGCCATAATATAAGCCCACCAACTGAGTGACTTAAACAACAGAATTTTACTTTCTCATAGCTCTGGAGGGCAGAAGTTTAAGATCAAGGAGTAAGCAGGGTTCATTCTCCTGAGGCTTCTCTGCTTTGCTTGCAAATGTCAGTCTTCTTACTATGTACTTACATGGCCTTTACTCTGAGTGTAAGGACACCAATTTTATTTGGATTAGGGCCCCAAACTTATGACCTCATTAACCTTACCTACCTCTTTAGAGGCCCTATTTCCAAAGTTAGTCACATTCTGTGACATTGGAGGTTAGAACTTCAACATATGAAATTTGGATGAACATAATTCAGTCTACAACAGGGGGAGTCTTATTAAGCAAAGTCTCCTTCATCTGATGGGAGAGAAATGTTCAAATTTAAAAAGTTCTCAACATCAGCATGAAACTGTATATTAACAAAATCAGAGACAACCAATGAAGATTTAAGCTTGAAACAATTTTGAGATGAAGAATACTAATAAACAGACACAGGCTTGATCCTATACCTATTGATTAAAAAAAAAGAAAGAAAGGAATTAAGACGCTACTAGATTACTTAGGGGAAAATAGAAGTCCCAAACCTTCAACACAGATAAAAAAAGCAATAGTGGGCAATGTCAGAAGTATGCCACTTAATTTCTGAAACAAGTTAATATGCGACTATACTTATTATTTCTGCAGGTGCTTGTATTTTTACTGATTGCTCATTTGGAGTTATCACTTTCAACAAACTATTTGGTTGGCCAACATTTTTGTTCAGATTTTTTCCATAAGATTATAAGGAAAAATCTGAACGAGTTTTTTGGCCAGCCCCTATCTCAGTTCATAACTGGAGTATTAAATGGGTCAGACCAAGGTGAACTGGAAACCATATCTGACTAATCACTGGAAGGGCAGGACAGGAATATGGGATATGAGAATATAAGATGAGACCCAACGAGGTCCACCACTAGCTTCTGACAGACAGTACAGATACAACAGTAGCAAACTGGCCTTAAGTAGATCTTTGGTAGGCATTACTCAGCCAGAAAGAGGAACTGGGATTTAGGATGGAGCCGAGGTTTTGCCAGGACTCAGTGATCATTCAGAACTGTAGACTTGGGGAATGGTATAGAAACCCAGGCAGAGAGTTACGTACTCAGGCAAAAGACCAAATCTAGTTCTAGGAACTACACCACCTATCAGAATCTAATACACAAAAAATAGGGTGGAAACCAGAATACAGGTCAGCATGGGAACACCAGCAAAACATCATCATTTTGAGCAGGTAGGCTGGAGGAGAAGGGGACGGCAGAGGCTGAGGTGGTTGGATGGCATCACTGACTCAATGGACATGACTTTGAACAAGCTCCGGGAGATAGTGAAGGACAGCGAAGCCTGGTATGCTGCAGTCCATGGCATCACAAAGAGTCAGACGTGACTGAGTGACTGAACAACGACAGGATATTGATTGGCCTAGGGGGTTCCCTTTCTTCCTCCTGCCAGGGAGCCTCATCCAGCAAGGAGAGTGAGGAAGCCTTATACCTAGATTTGAGAGTTAAAAGGCTCAGAAAAGTTCAGGTGTAAGGCACATGGTACACCATTCCTCCCTATAGGATGGCAAATGTCATTGCCATCTGCTTATTTTGTTTGCATTTAAGTTAATCAGGTGGAGCAACAAAACATTTCAAAACTGCTTTAAGAAAAGTATTGTTCTGACAGTGATGAATTGATTCATCACTTTCTTTTACAAGAATATATCACTAGCCTATGATAAAGCTTGTCCTAGCTATTATACTTTCCTTAAGACATCTCTCTACAAGCCTGCTCCTATGACTGGTTGTCATCTCACAATAAGGATGCAATTTCATTCATCATCAGCATTCACCTAAAGATACAAGTCTCACCGAATAATGGTAGTTATATACTACTCACTTTTTCCCAGGACAAATTTAAGAAGGAAGGCGATTAAGAATCACCTAGATCACCTAAGGGGAAATTTTTTAAAAAATAATACAAGTTGATTTCTGTGATATATGTTACCCTGAAGCTAGATTGAAACTATGTGGCTTCCCTGGGGCTTCGTTTGTCCACCACCTGGAAGGGTCAGTTGGTACAGATTGTAGCAGACTGTCTGCTTAAAGACGTCAGCCACATGGAGCCTGTGACATCTGTGGGTTTTGGTCTTTAATGACTGTGTACTTGATTCTAGTTCTGAGATATATATTTATCCAGTAGGATCTGGAAGAAAGTTGAAAAATGATTTAAAGAAGTAAATTGAATCTCTGTGCTTGCATTTAACTGAGTGTCACATTTAGTCAGTATTTTATAAAAATATATATATCAAAATTAAATCTCTAGAATGTAATTGGATTTCTTGTTCAACATTTGAGTGGAAGAGCTAAGGAAAGATAGAACCCAAAGGAGGGCATCCAGACATCATTTTGCCCAGTGTTATGGGCTGAATTGTGGCCGTCCCCTCCCAGGATAGAAAAAAAAAAAAGATATGACAAGCCTAATCCCTGGTTTCTGTTACTGTGACCTGATTTGGAAATAAGGTCTTTGCAAATGTAATCAAGTTAAGAGCAGGTAATAATGGGGTTCTTGGGCTTCCCTGGTGGCTCAGAGGTTAAAGCGTCTGCCTCCAATGCGGGAGACCCGGGTTTGATCCCTGGGTCAGGAAGATCCCCTGGAGAAGGAAATGGTAACCCACTCCAGTATTCTTGCCTGGAGAATCCCATGGACGGAGAAGCCTGGTAGGCTATAGTCCATGGGGTGGCAAGAGTCGGACACGACTGAGCGATTTCACCTCTCACCACCTCACCTTACAAGAGGGAAACTTGGACACATGAAGACACAAGGAAGACAGCCATGTGAAGACAGAGGCAGAGACTGGAATTCTTTTACCATGAGCCAGTGGAAGTCTGGGGCCACCGGAAATTGGAAAAAGCAAAGAAGGATCCACTCATAGAGGCTGCAGAGAAAGAGTGACGCTGCCAACACCTTGATTTCAACCTTCTGGCCCCAGAACTGCGAGCGAGTCAGATCTGTGGGTTTAAGTCACATAGTTAGTGGTGATTTTTTTTATAGCAGCCCTTGGAAATGAATATACTGTTTTGTATCTCTTGTCAGGATTGTATTTAAAGAAGGTCAATTAGATTTTAAAGTATGCCAAGCAGTTGTTGTTGTTGTTGTTTTTACTTTATTTTACTTTACAATACTGTATTGGTTTTGCCATACATCAACATGAATCCGCCACGGGTGTACATGAGTTCCCAACCCTGAGCCCCCCTCCCACCTCCCTCCCCTACCATCTCTCTGGGTCATACCCGTGCACCAGCCCCGAGCATCCTGTATCCTGCATCGTTTAAAATCTTTGACTACTGGTGAGTTTTGGGGTTTGACTTTTGGGTGTGAGGAAACCACAGAGACCTAACCTACCACATAAAAGTACAGGAAAACTGTACTTGAATAACTCAGGGCACCTAATAACGTCTTTTGGTTGAATAACTGGGTTTTTGGAGCCACTGTTCTTTTCTTTATGTTTTCAATTTCTTGTTTATGTATATCCCAGAAACATTTCAAGTGTCAAAAGAGGAGAGTCAGACTTTTCAATCATTCTACTTATGTTCATCATTAACTGATTCAAAATGTGGGGGTAATGCTGTGTGGTTTGCTTTTGAGCAGGTTTCAAATCCATTTGTGGCAATCTAGGTTATAGCTTCCCCCCAGCAAGGTTTCTAACTATTAATTATTATAGATTCTAGCACAGATTCTGCTAAAATCTTAGTAAATAAGCATTATTGTTTTCATCCATGATAGATTTATTAGCAGGCTGGTATCAGTGATCAATTGCTCACCAATCAATTAGAAGGGTCTATTATGAGAGTGTTTATAGTAACATTAGAGGTAAACAGTTGAGGTTCTTATATTACAAATGTTAAGACCGCTTAAGATAACAGTAGGGAACATGATAGTTAATGCCATAATTTCATTTTATTGGCAGACACAAAGAGAAAGACATGTAAAACCTCATCCTACAGAAATATTAACTCATTGCCATATCCTGACTTTCAGTACCTTTTGCCCTGAAGCAGCAACTGTGTTTTGGTATGGAACATATGTGGGCTTTTTATTTTTTTGGCCATTTCCATTGCTCTGCTTCTCTGGCTATCACTGCTTATAACACCAGGTAGTCCCAAGATCCACACAGGTGGACAGTTCAGTCATTTAGAAATGATAAAGGTTTATTAGGTTCAGAAAGTTGGGGGATGAGAATTTGCTGGAGATTTTCACGGAAAATCATAATTAGTCATAGAAATTATTTGAGTAGCACATTTACATTCAGTTTTGTAGGGAATCAATTTATTCCATAAAACAACTAGGAATTAAAGTCAATAACTTATTAGGATGTTGCAGAAATAAATGAAAATTTATGTATTTTGGAAGCTTGCAAATCTGACACCCAGTGTTTCCAGATACAGATATTTTCTAATCTGCATTATTTTTAACTGGATAATAAAACCTATATTTTCAAATAGCAATGGCAGAATCATATTAGAAGATGTTATTGCAATATAAACATTTCTGCATTTTTTGGTTTTACTTAGAATGTGGCTAAGTACATGTGGTAACTGTGTCTTAGAAAGGTACAAGCCGATGTGATTTATACTTAAAGAAAAGTGAAAGCCAAGTGAGTTTGGACAGTCAGAAGCCCAGGAGTGGGTATGAGATTTAAACTCTCTGAAAGCAAGAGACAAGTAGTGGAAGAGCGGCAAGAAATTCAGTGCACATGGTTTGACAGTATCTGTAAATAATGGTATACTTTCTCTTTCTGTTGTTATTATTTAAAGCCAGCTAGTAGACAGGAGCTATAAAAACAGCTGGCCAGGACAAGTCATCTTTTTTAAAAATCTGAAAACTTACTGAACACTTTAAATATCAAAATCCAGGAACTCAGTGACTATATATACAAATATTGATTATAGAAGGAACACACACACACACATCCTTAAGCCTCCAAAGTTTTTCAACTCATTTAAATGAGAATACCATGTAATGAATTAGCCTATAATTTATCATTAATAGATGAAAAAATAGGTCAGAGACATTAGCCCCCAAGGGCTTCCCCGGTGGCACTAGTGGTAAAGAATCCACCTGCCAATGCAGGAGACATAAGAGATGTGGGTTTGATCCCCGGGTCTGGAAGATCACCTAGAGAAGGGCGTGGCAACCCATTCCAGTATTCTTGCCTGGAGAATCCCATGCAAAGAGGAACCTGGTGGGCTACAGTCCATAGGGTCACAAAGAGTTGGACACAACTGGAGCAACTGAGTATGCACACATGTGAGAATATTTAGAGTAGGGGGACATCATGGAAGATGGTGCAGAAATAGCATCGACTCTGAGAAGTTAATTGATTGTAGTAGATTGACTATGGAGGAATTTGGAATATGGAGATTCTAACATTAAGGAAAACTATTGCATCAATACAAGATGAACCTCCTTAAGAAATGTTGTCTGTAAACACAGAGTTAGAAATGTATAACACGAAAGTGTTTACTTTGTTCTGACTTCTTGTATAATCATTCTAATGTTAATATATTATCATCACCCTATTTACTATCACTCAATTTAGGAATCTACTTAATCTAGCAGTAAGATGTAGAAAGTAGTATAAACTTAAAACTTAACTTGTAACTGAAAAAGTATATCTATGTTTTATTGACTTCAGGGAGTGTGGCTTTAAGTAAGTGCTCTAGTAATCACTTATCCAGCTTTTGAAATAAAGAACAACAATCTTTTAAATGCATAGCAATCATCAACGCTGTCTTGTAATACGTTAGAAGACCATGGCAGCTATCCAGTGCAATCTTAGATTTATGACTCTTAAGAAAATAAATGCATTGAACATTCTATACATTTGTCTAAGGTTACTGATAAACAATTATGGGAAATTAATCAACAGAGACTTGCATTTTATTGTGAAGGTTTTTAACATAAATCTCTGTAAATTTCCATTTAACATATATTTGACCTATGAATGACATAGAAGATTATAAGAAAGAGGCATGACAGAGGGTAAACCACTTGGCCAGTGTAAACGGAGGCCAAAATAACCCACTGATAATAGTTGATGTCTTCTTAAATTCCTGGATATGTTTTTCTGCATTTATTGTGAACTTGACTCAAATGCTTGTCAATCTTTAGGACTATTAATTGCTTGGAATTCTCCACGGTGCCTTCTTTGACTTTCCACTCGAATGTTCTATTTTCTTTTGCAAACACATTTTTCAATCTTTCTGATCAAGTTCCTAATTTATTAGCCCATGTGGAAATTCAGTTTTTATTGCATCTGAAGGAGCATTGGAGAAGCTACTCTTTGGACGTCATTGTAATTAGTACTTTTCCCATTACAGAATTTGTGTGCAAACAGTGTTGATCATACAAGGCTCAATTCATTCAATTTCCTAACGTATACGTCTCTACTTTGGAGCTTAGTGCCTTTCTACATTTCCTCACACTGAGCCTATAAGATATAAATCCTTTGGGTCCCTCTACCCTTTGTTCGCTTTCTTTAACTCTTGGCAGCTTCAGTTCTGTCTCTGGCAGCTTCTGGGGAAGCCTCTTTTTTAACCTTCCCTGACAGGCCCTGAGATAATTCTGGGAAGCTTCACTAACTTGCCCTTCTAACCCCCTAGTGCTTGCTTTCTTTTGCAGATGTTTTGCTGTGCTTTTCATAACCATGAATGTATTTCAGATGAACCACTGTAGTTTACAGTTGCTGCAGCCTTTCTCATGCAAAGGTTCCAAACAAGTTTTAACAGCTGCTAAGGAGGCTGGCAGAAAGCCTTGACTGCTAATTCTGTGCTAAACTGCTTTTCACAATGGGACATTCTATAACATTTCATACAGTCTTTAAATGATTTCTACCTTTTTTCTTTAATTACTGCTGGTATCATACTTGTTCCCAGCTTTAAAAAGTTTCCATATCTGTACTTTCCTAAATGGGCTTGATTTTATTTAAAACTCTGTAGAGAAGCTAGAGGCTCCTTAGGGAACAAGGGACTGATGATGGCAAAACTGGTAACAGTGATATCAGTCAGGTCAAGAGAGTTGATGCATAAATAGAATAAGTTGTACCTTCTGGAAACATTATTTCTATAAAGGTGAAAGTTTGCTCTCTAGGCTCTAATGTGTAAATAGGCAGAAGGAAGGCTGCTTGGGTAATATTTGAGCAGACAGAGTCAGATGTTTCTGGTGTGTTTCCAGTGTCCTGGGATTGAGGGGCTGTTCAATAGTCTGGTGTGAGGTGATGAAGATGTGCTCAGAATCTCACAAATAAATCCACACTGCAGTGAATCCACAGCCAGGTAACGGAGAATGCATCATGTGTGTTACAGGAAAGGGGGATGCCGCGTTCTAATGAGGCAATCATTGAAAACCATCTTAACTACAACTGATAAAGGTTGCTTTACAAATTACAGTTGATCTGCTAATGCCTCCAAATGATTTCTCACTTAGTGATCTAACAAAAAATTTTTTAACATTCTAACAGGAGAACTGAGCCTCTGTTTTCTGACTCACAATTTGTCAACTAAGTTTTGTTGGTGGACTTCTTATTATAAAGATATTCAGATCATAACTAACACATTAATAAATTGAGCAATTTATTGAAAAATCATTCGGAATTTCAATGTATTTTGTTTTCATCAATGCATTGACCCTTTACCACCATCAGTCATATCCCTGATTTTAAAATATATCCCAATATAACCCTGGTTTTTAAAACTCTTAATAAACTAGAAATGGAAAATAATTCAATAATATGATAATCACCAACACCATAACAGTGGAGCATGAGAGTGTTATTTTAGAAATATGCTCATATTAGCATTTCATCCTATAGTATATGAATGGATTTATGATAATAAAGGGCTTCAGAGTCAAATAAATTTGTATGATAATAAAGGGTTTCATAATCAAATAAATTTGGGAAATGCTTTTTTTCTTTTAATGCAGGACTTCTCAGAACCTTTAATATATTATTAATTATAATTAATAATAGCAATATGTAAATTTGATCATATCAGAAATGCATTTGGCCACAGAAATTTTGTTCAAGAGCATCTCCAGTGAGCAGGGCTCTGAGAAATATGCCTTGGCAAAACACTGACACCACATTCAGCAGACAAAAGTCAGATTGTACTAACTTTCTGTCAGCAGTGACCTTAGTCTAATTCATCACAGATAGGTATCATGCTGTGATATGGTTAGATTTCATCGTTTATCAGAATCAGCTGAGAATGTCAAAATTCAGATTCCTAGGTGGCACTCTGATTCAGCAAATCTGACCCAAGTTCTACATGTTAACAAGCATCAAGTGAGGCCCTCTGATGTAGGTGTCTAGAGTTGATACTTTGAGAGATACCATATTAGAAAGCTTGGGTCAATTAATAAATAAGAAAAGATGAACATAATTAATTATAAAATTTTGAAACCAAAAATTTAATAACATTGATATCGTATGTTGAGACTGGGACAATATGGAAGTTTGTTGACAAAAGAACAATCAAGTATGGATAAAGATGCCATATTCACTTGCCTTATGTATTAGTATCTTTAATACTCATATGTCAATCATGAACTCTTTGACTCACTATTGCCTGAAAATATTTTCTTAATTTGCACTTTTGATCACGTGGCCCATAATTGAAAGCCATGAGGGTGCCCCTTCCTTTGATAAACCTCAACTTGTACTTCTTCTATTGGCAATGATTGTAATTCTATACACAGAGTGTGGTATTTTGTGCTTCATATCTCCCCTATCTGAAATGTCTTTTTCCCGTTTCTTTCCCTGCTAATTTGCTCTCTGTTGAGTATGAATGTGTGTGGATCATTTAGAATGGCCATAACATTTTTTGTTGCTAAAGGAGAGATGACTGAGGCTAGGAAGTATGTGTGGATGTGTAGTTACTGGGACAGAAATAGTATGTTATTCTTAAACAGATACTAAAGATAGACTAAAATTCCATGACAGGTTAAGAAGGACTCAGGTGATTCAGGTAGCTACAGATAGATAGAAGTCCAGGAAGGGATTACTATGAGGGAAGGGAAGTAGCTGAAATTGTGTTGTTTCCAAAATACTCATTTTTAGTGATTTTTGCTAATCATCTAATCTGTTTTGCTTATTTGTTGGTAATAATTTCTTTCATTTTGATTAATTTTCTTATATGTATGGGTCTGTCTTAGCAATAGTACTTTGTGTGAATGTGTGTTAGTTGTGTCCGACTCTTTGCGACTCTGTGCACTGTGGCCCTCCAGGTTCCTTTGTCCATGGGATTCTCCAGGAAAGAATACTGGAGTGGGTTCCCATTTCCTTCTCCATACTATTGTGCATTAATAATGATTTACTGTGCATTAGTAATGACTACTGGTTACTGACTGAATGGGATGGCTCTTTCTACCAGGTAGGCATACATCTTTGGATTTCAGTCAAAGCACTTGTTTTTAATCCTTCTGAAAATAAAAATAAGATGATTCGCAGTTATTTCAATCATCACTATTTTCAGTCTTCAAGAAAGTGGCATATCTTGCCATCTCCTCATTCATATTCGGTGCTACAGTTTTTGTCAAGATGCCAGATATCTGCCATGACAGACGTATGCTGGTAGATGGATTGTGGTCATAATGTCTGATAATGAAGAATTGTATTTAAGTTCTTCAGAGATGTTAGACTTCGTTCCCTTCTAGTATAAGACCTGTTTTCAAAGGAAAGAAAATAAAGGATTTATTGAATTTAGTTATGATTTGAATTTGAATTTAGTTATGATTCATGAATGTCAGTATTTAAGTGTTTTAGAGCTTTGTGGAAGCAGAAAAGGTAGTGGAAACAGGAAGCTAGGCTGCCATAAGCACACACATAACAAATAATTAATTGGCTACAGACATGAGGGAACCTAAAGAGAACATCAGAAAATACTATTGTACATGTAATGTATTAACGTTAATATTGTGAACAGCTGGATGGCTGGATGTTTGATAATGAAGCAAGTCATTTTAATTTGATCTAAGCTTCAGCTTTTAATTGAATTTATAAGAACATGGGAAAAATTAACAGGCCGCTTCTGGCAATTCAAAAATGATGTTTTGGCTCAGAATCTAAGTTTCTCTCTAAATTTGGGAAATCTGGCTCTGGATAAAGACAGAGCTAAGGAAAATCATGCTGTAACACCAAAGACAGCAGACCTACATCTCTGAGTTTAAATAAATGCATATTGTCACTCTTTGTCAGAAAGCTAACTATTCCTTTGGATATAATTGTATTTTACAGTGGCTAACAATTCAGCTCTAATTATTAAATAGTTGGTTGAATCAGTCACATGATTTTTTTCCTCTGTGAAAAGTGAAGAATATCATGTAAAATCATTTTTTAAAGAGCTTCAAAGTAGAGCAGTGTGCTGAGGCCAGAGATGAATCTTCTTTGTTAATAGACTCCAGGAAAACTAGGCAAGAAGATTTATATATATATATATATATATATAGCCTTGTGTCTTTTGACTAGGGCTGGCGAAAACTTATATGTTCAAAATTGCTGCTTCCTACAAGAAATATAAAAGATCATCAGTTTTCTTTTCCTGAAAAGGGTGCCCTAAGCTATCACATTTGTATCCCAATAACCTGAATGTATAATCTAACCTGTCACTGTTTTGCATCCTCAGATGAAATGCTTTATCATCTTACTCCATCATTCAGTAGAACAATGCAAGGCAAAACAGACTATTCCATGGTGGAAGATATGAATCATATTTCAGAGAAGAGGGAGTGCCTAAAGATGAAGTATAGTTTTTCTTCCCCTTGCAGAGGTGATGAATCTCTTCTGCCCTTCTTTTTTCTTATAAAAGAACAGATTCAGTTGTTTTCACACAGATCCCAAATCACATCAAGCTGGAAGTTTACTTTGTCAAAAACAGTTGGACCAGATTTTCACAAATAAGGGAAATAAAACCATCTCAACAGTCATCTACTTCAAGGAGTTTCCCCTAATTATCATGATCCCAGTTGATTTATCCCTTTGTTTGCATCCTGTAGCATCTTATATGCAACTTGAATGCATTATCAGACTCATTTTTATTCTTTCCTTTTGAATGTGTCTACCTTAGATCTCATTTTAAAGAAAAAGCTTATGTGGAGCAAGCATTCTCTTTTTATGTTTTGCATTTTCTATAGTGTCTAGAAAATGGCTCTGTACACTATAGTTGCTTAATAGAAACGTTCATCAATGTCCTTGGGTAGTCTCTATATTGGCAAAGGGTATTTGAAAAACTAGGATCCAGTAAAAAATGTGGAAGTTATTTTTCCTTGGTAGAAACATTATATAGGAGTTCTGTGACTTGTACACTTGGTATCTTGTTTATTGTGTAAATCATAGGTTGGCATGGGTAGGTCGATACCTGGAGATAAGAATTCCTTCTTAAAATCAATTAATTAATTAGGCTGCATCAGGCCTTAGCTGTGGCACACAAGATGCTTGTTGCATCATACAGGGTCTTTTGACATGGCATGTGGGCTCAGTAGTTGTGGGTTTGAGGCCCCAGAGTACACGGGGGTCAGTAGTGGTGACACGTGGGCTTAGTTGCTCTGCAGCATGTGGGATCTTAGTTCCACAACCAGGGGTAGAACTCTCATCCCATGTATTGCAAGACAGATTCTTTAACCACTGAGCTACCAGGAAAGTCCCAAGAATTCCTTTTTAAATAACTTTAAAAATAAATCAAAAAGACTTCAAACCTTAGAATCATTGATGCTTTTGAACTGTGGTGTTGGAGAAGACTCTTGAGAGTCCCTTGGACTGCAAGGAGATCCAACCAGTCCATCCTAAAGGAGATTAGTCCTGAATATTCATTGGAAGGACTGATGTTAAAGCTGAAACTCCAATACTTCGGCCACCTAATGTGAAGAGGTGACTCATTTGAAAAGACCTTGATGCTGGGAGGGATTGAGGGCAGGAGGAGAAGGGGATGACAGAGGATGAGATGGCTGGATGGCATCACCGACTCGATGGACATGAGTTTGGGTGAACTCCGGGAGTTGGTGATGGACAGGGAGGCCTGGCATGCTGTGGTCCATGGGGTTGCAAAGAGTTGGACATGACTGAGCGACTGAACTGAACTGAAGTGAAAAGAATCATATGCAAAATGTGGAAAATAATCTCTAACTGAAGAGGTTATGATCAACCTAGCACCAGATTTTTAAAAATAATTAATATAATATGATCTGCTGATGTAAATGAAGGGCTATAATAATTATTTTGGCTAATTATGGTTGTTGGTGGTGGTAAAGGACGTGCCTGAGAATACAGGAGATGTAAGAGATGCAGGTTCAATCCCTTGGTCAGAAAGATCCCTTAGAGGAGGGCATGGCAACCCAGTCTAGTATTCTTGCTCGGAGAATCCCATGGACAGAAGAGCCTGGTGGGCTATAGTTCATGGGGTCGCACAGAGTTGGACACGACTGAAGCGACTTAGCAGTAGCAGCATGGTTGATTGTATAGAACAGAGGGGGATATAGAAATATACAGCTGCTATGGAAGCCTGGGAATGAAAGTAATTTTGTAAGATACAGGCAGTTTCTGTTAACCTATGTATAAGTAATTCACACTCCATGACATTTTAAATTTCATCATTACCTGTCCTTACCATTTCCCTCTATCAATTTTGTAGTCTTTTGAAACTTCCAGTTAGATAAGTGTCTAGATTCAGCAAAATATAACCAGCAAGGTGAATTTCTGGAGAAAATAACTACATGCAATGGAAAACAAAACATGTAGCTATAATATAATAGATTCCAGGTTGTGGGTGAATGGGCTTCTGTTGCTCATATGGAATACCCTAGGCATTGCGAAACTTCCTTTTTCACAACACGGGTTATTGAACAACCACATTTGCATCAGTCTGTAGCACTGGACTGGATGAACTAGTTGGTATTTTTTTTTTGCTGGCTGAACCGCAGGGCATGAGCAATTTTAGCTGCTCGACCAGGGATGGAACCCATGCCCTCTGCAGTGGAAGTGCAGAGTCTTAACCACTGGACCGCCAGAGAAGTCCGCTAATTGGTAATTCTTTGTGAAGAATTTTGAATGCCATTCACTCTTACTGTAGGTATTGGCCAGACAAAATTTAGACCCATGAGACAATTTATATTTGCAATCTATCATCACCTGCTAGATAACATGTAGAAAATAGGTCTTCAGAATGAATGCAGCCATGCTGATAGATTGAAAATTGCTGAATGTGTGTGCTGGTGACTTCTCTGTTCTGGCCCCCTAATGGAATACACTCAAAGTAAAGGGAAAGACAACTCCATGAGGATTAGATGTGGAATAAGCGAGGCGAGAGATACTGACTGTAACCCCTTCCCAATACCCTTATCAATTTTTTCTGAAGTGCAGTATTAACGGAATGTCCTCAAATTGTGGACATTATGTGACTAAAAATTTGTTAAGAGCTAGACAGCTGAGTGGAGAAGGCAATGGCACCCCACTCCAGTACGCTTGCCTGGAAAATCCCATGGACGGAAGAGCCTGGTGGGCTGCAGTCCATGGGGTCACTGAGGGTCAGACATGACTGAGCGACTTCACTTTCACTTTTCACTTTCATGCATTGGAAAAAGAAATGGCAACCCAATCCCTCGTTCTTGCCTGGAGAATCCTAGGGACGGGGGAGCCTGGTGGGCTGCTGAAGTGACTTAGCAGTAGCAGACTACTGAGAATAGTGCCTTCTTGGACTGATTTTTTCTGGCATCTGGCATCTGGTCATGTATTTGTCTTTTCTTCTTACAGGCACTTTCAGTACTAGGAGTGTGGCTTCCTTATTATTTCTATTCCCAAGAGGCCATGCAGAATAGTACGCACTTACTACATACTTGATCAATGTTGTTTGCATGAATGAAAACCTATGTTTTCTTCATGCACATCACTGTCTATTTCATTCATTCCTTTTCTTAAAGGAAACCAAGGCTTCCATGGCCAATTCTAACATTTGTCACTATCAATATGAAGGGCTTCTTCCAATATCTTAATTCCAATACCATTTCCTCTTATTCTTTTTATTGCGAGACTTCTTTTTATCTCTTTTATTATGTTTATACTTCATCATAATGTAAAACATTTTAGGTCTCTAAAAGACATCCTCCAATTTCTTATCTTTTACAAACATGGTTACCGATATGTATAATTTGCTATCATAACATAGCAATTTTACTTTAAAATAGCATTAAGTATTTATATTTTCTTTTTGGCAATCATCTTTTTAGTAGCCTGTCACTTTGTTGAATGTGTAATGAGTGGATCTTGAATTTGACATGTGAACATTAGAACAAGGCTTATGGAAGTGTCTGGCTGAGCTTGTACTTTACAGGAGTCCAAATGCTATGTATTTGGTATATTTGGTATAATTTGGTATGATTTGGTATAATTTGGTGTAACATTTTAGTATATATGTTCCTCTTTTTTAATTTAAGCAGAAGAAAAAGACTTTGTTTCTGTTAGCTCCATGAAGGCGGAGACCATGACTTTCATCTCCGTTTTCTAGAGCAGTGCTTAAAACTAGAAGTAATGAACGCAAATTAATGAATGACTAAGTATGATCAAGTAGTCACACTAATCTTCTAGCTATCCTCAAACCTACTAATTAATTTCCCACCTCAGGGCCTTTGAACTGGCTGTTTCCTCTGTTCTGAATGCTCTAGATATCCTTAAGATTAATTTTATAATTTTATTTGTCTATGTCAAAATGTTACTTCTTTAGAAAACTTTTCTGTCTATAGTCTATTAAAAGTCTACCTCCAACTATCCCACCCCTATTACTCTTGTTTTGCTTCACTTTTTCTTAATAGCACATATTCTTATGACATTGTATTATATCATTATATGTTTGATGGCTTTTCTCTCTTTCCTCCCCCTGAACCACTGCCACCATAGAATGTGAGTTCTATAAGTCCCAAGCATGTATCACTCCAGGATCCCATCAGGAATCAGAAATCCTTGCAGATAGTTCAAATAAAGAGACCATAAAGAGGGATTACTTCCCAGCAGTATGGACAGGATTATGGGTACAAATAAGGTATACTGAAAGGGCAAGTGGAAAAAAGAATTAGTAAAGCTCAGTGAAAGCTAGATTTAGGAATGAGGCTTTTCTTAAAGAAGATGTAATCTTCGAGGAACTCAGAGAGACACGATCCTGAAAGTGAGGAGAAGCAGGAGAAGAAGTTACCAGCTCTTCTTTCTTCCCATCCTTCTGTCTCATACCAGTGTGCCTATTAAAACCTGAGCAGAAGTCAGCTGGCAAGAAGCCCAAGTGAAGCCAGTCTTAGAAGTCAGTCTCCTGGGGAACAGAGGACCAGGAAAGAGTGGAGAACTGAAGCCTGTGAGGGGGGAAAAAATAGCACAGGTGTATTGTTTGGCTTACTGCTGTGTCTTTCATGGCAGAACAGTACCTTGCATACTTTAGACATTCAATAAAGATTAGTTAAATAAAATGATCAATGGTAGTGTAAGTTTGGGAGGAAAGGAACTATTACATACATCCAGGATATTATCATATAAGGTCTCAGATCTTATTTTGAGGAGAAGGTAGTTGTCCAAGGTTTATGTTTGGAGAAATTCTCAGATAGCTCTGGAAAGAATGACATTCAGTATCTTTTATCATCTCAATCTAGTAACCACTTAGGTTGTAATTTATGGTTTATCAATTTATTATATGATCCTGGGAGACGTTTTCCAATAAGAAATTCTGGTGACCAGTTGGTTCTGTTTCTCAGAGTAAGAGGCAGTAGGTGATAGCTATAAATTACTTTATTATTATTTTTTTGGTCAGCACAGCAGTTTTTTGTTTTGTTTTGTTTTTAAAATTTGTATTGAAGTATAGTTGATTTACAATGTTGTATTAGTTTCAGGTGTACAGCAAGATGATTTAATTATATATATATATATACACACACACACAAATTACTTTATTATTACATGGGAAATAGATGGGGAAACAGTGGAAACAGTGTCAGACCTTATTTTTGGGGGCTCCAAAATCACTGCAGATGGTGATTGCAGCCATGAAATTAAAAGACGCTTACTACTTGAAAGGAAAGTTATGACCAACCTAGATAGCATATTGAAAAGCAGAGACATTACTTTGCCAACAAAAGTCCATCTAGTCAAGGCTATGGTTTTTCCAGTGGTCATGTATGGATGTGAGAGTTGGACTGTGAAGAAAGCTGAGCACCGAAGAATTGATACTTTTGAACTGTGGTGTCAGAGAAGACTCTTGAGAGTCCCTTGGACTGCAAGGAGATCCAACCAGTCCATTCTAAAGGAGATCAGTCCTGGGTGTTCTTTGGAAGGACTGATGCTAAAGCTGAAACTCCAATACTTTGGCCACCTCATGCGAAGAGTTGACTCATTGGAAAAGACTCTGATGCTGGGAGGGATTGGGGGCAGGAGGAGAAGGGGACGACGGAGGATGAGATGGCTGGATGGCATCACCGACTTGATGGACATGAGTTTGGGTGAACTCCGGGAGTTGGTGATGGACAGGGAGGCCTGGCATGCTGCAATTCATGGGGTCGCAAAGAGTGGGACACGACTGAGCAACTGAACTGAACTGAAGTAAGCAAAAAAATTTAATAACATCACTGATTACCTAGCTTTAACTTCCAGCTTGATTCTTGGGGATTTATGGAGATAAGCACCATAAATAGGGGCATAGAGATGTCTATGATCTCAACTCTGTACCAGTTGTGTACCACTGCTTCTTTCATTCTGCTTTATTACAAGCCCACTCTGACACCAATGTAGATGATTGGTTAGAAGTGGATATCATTCATTGAAATGGGGAAATCAGGAGAAGCCTCAAGTATCAGAGGGAAGATGATGACTTCAGTCTGGACATATTTTGTCTGATGTAACTTTTGAAGTCCCAAGTGGCAATATCTTGCTACAACTGGGCTACATAAGTTTGAATCTGAAGTAAGAAGACTGAAAATTACCAACACACAAGTGGTAGTTGAAGTCACCAGAGAGGGTGCTATCATCTTGGGAGAACTTGCAGCGAAGTACAAGGACATTGGATCTGTGCCCCTCATCCCCTCTGAACAAACCTAGATGCCCACACTTAATGTCTGGGTTTGGGATGGAGTGTTCCATGAATTGCAGAGCATGGAGCTCAAATGGCCTGAGAAGCAGTGTCAAAGGATGAAATACTAAGAGACTCAGATATATGTATGTGTATTTGCTTTGTTGCTCAGTCATGTCCAACTCTTTGCAACCCCATGGACTATAGCCTGCCAGGCTCCTCTGTCCATGGGGATTCTCCAGGCAAGAATGCTCAAGTGGGTTGCCATGCCCTCCTCCAGGGGAGCTTCCCAACCCAGGGATTGAACCCAGGTCTCCTGCATTGCAGGCAGATTCTTTACAGTCTGAGCCACCAGGGAAGAGACTCAGATAATCCCAGCTAAAAGGTCAGTTTGAAGGTGTGAGACACAGAGAGAGAATCTGGGCATGAGACAATGATTATGATAAACTAAGGGCAGCGATCAGAGTGTAGTAGTATAGATAACATCGCATAGGGCTGGGACAGAGACACCAGGGTCTTTCATACAAAACCTCCAGCTAAGGTGGAGGGTGACAAAGAAGTTGCTGAGAGTACTAAACTGATTGAACAGCTACTAAATGATGCTATGATAGAGAATTGAGATGACCATTGGTGGAGGATTTTGCCAGAACATTTTTATTGCAATGGTGGGAAGAAAAGGCAAACCATAGTAGATTGAGAAGTGATGAAATAGGAAAACAAATACTAATAGAAACAACAATACCAGACATTTCAAGAGGAAAAGAGAGGGGACCAGTAATCAGAGGAGGATGTAGGCTGTAGGGAGGGTTTGTGCTTTGTTTATATTTAGGAAAAATTCTTAAGCATATGTGTAGCCTGTGAGAAATATCTTGAAAATGATAAAGAGAGGAGATGGAAGAGAAGAAAGAGAGAGTATGAATGAAAATAATAAATAGGCAAAGTCTTAAGAATTGTAGGGAATGAGGTCTGGAACATGGATGGAAAGATTTGTCTTGAAGCTGAGAAGTGAGATCTTTCTTTTGAGACTGCATTAAAGAAGGTAGAATGAGAAATTTGAGAGAGGTTTTCTTTTAAAAAAGCAAGACTGAAATAAAAGGGTTTTCATGGTGGTGGTGGTGGTACAGACTGCTTCTAAGGAAGGTTTGGAATAGAAGAATACAGTAGAACTGGAAGGGCTTTTACAAATCTCTTAGTTTTGTGGTTTTTGAACTTTGTCAATCAACAGAACCAGTCCTCCAAATGAATTCTTTCTAGAATCCAGCATATGAAAATAAGAATTCAATGGCTCAGATGGAAGAGGTGGAAAGAAGGTAATGTGTAATGCATGCATTCTCAGTTGTGTCCGACTCTTTGCAACCCAGTGGACTGTAGCCCGCCAGGAACCTCTGTCCATTGGATTTTCCAGGCTAGAATACTGGAGTGGGTTGCTATTTCTCCTCCAGGGGTTAAACCTGCATCTTGTGCTTGGCAAGCAGATTCTTTACCACTGAGCCACCTGGGAAGTACTGGAAAGAAGGTCCTGAACTTCAAACATCATCCTTGCTCCCTCCAACCTCTACATCCTCCTCATGCATGATGCAGTTCCAGAAATGTCTGTGAGGAATCCCTAGGGCTCCTTTGAGCATGGTTTTAAAACTTTTGATCTCATCATTTTATAGGTGAGGGATGAAATCCAAAGGGATGAATTGACTTTTCTGGAGTAGAATCAGGACTGGAATCTACCTCTCCTAATTCCTAGCCAGAACTTTTAAAATTTATTATGCTGTTCTACTTCTTGTGGACATAATGTTGATTGCCCTCAATAAAAGTCTCCAAGAATCTGGAATTTTAACCTTTATTTTTCCAATGACATTCGCTCTTCAGTTCAGTTCAGTTCAGTCGCTCAGTCGTATCCGACTCTTTGTGACCCCATGAATCGCAGCACACCAGGCCTCCCTGTCCATCACCAACTCCCGGAGTTCACTCAAACTCACATCCATCGAGTCGGTGATGCCATCCAGCCATCTCATCCTCTGTCATCCCCTTCTCCTCCTGCCCCCAATCCCTCCCAGCATCAGAGTCTTTTCCAATGAGTCAACTCTTGGCATGAGGTGGCCAAAGTACTGGAATTTCATAGGTGATTCCTTTTTTGTATTTCATATTTATTTGTTAAAAGATAGAAGGAAATGTCTTTTCCTACACATCTCACAACTTTTAGATTAAATGAGAAACTGTGGGATGCATAGAGATCCTTAGAAAGAAGTTGTATATTCAACATATTATTTGTGAAAAAATAAGGCTTTTCTGGGGATGTCATCAACCAGAACTGGGGATGAAAAGCACTGGAATATTTGAAAATGCTAAATCACTACATATAATCTTCAGTAACTTTTTTTCACCTGGAATTATGTTTCTAAGATTTATCACATTATTCTGTGTACCAGTAGTTCACTCCTTTTCACCCTTGGGTAATGTTCCATTGTCTGAATATTCCTTTGTAGTTTAGGAGTACATGTATATGTGACAAAATTAAGAGTATTTTTAAAAAGCAAGGAAATGATTTTTAAAAATCAGCACAGTAATTGACCTCTTAAGGGGGGAGAGGGGGCACGGAATTAGAAAGAAGTCTCAGCACAGCTTTAATATAATTAATAGTATTTTATCACAGGGGTTCTTTAAGTGTGATCTCAAAGCTGCCAGCATCAGCATCACCTAAGGTATTGTTAGAAATTCACATTTTCAGGTCTTACCCAGTCCTATTGAATAAGAAACTCTGGGGCATGTCCAGCAATCATGTTGTATGAAACTCTTTAGGTGACTCTGATGTATGCTGACTTTTGAGAACCATGGCTATTGGGTTATGCTGCATAACTCACACACAACTTTCTCTCTCATTCTCTGTCTCCGTCTCTTTCTCATATAATACAAAATGAAATGAAAACATCTGAGCAGTGATCAACAAGAATTAAAGAACTATGGATAGAGAAGAGCTATCTGAGAGCAATTCTGATTACAGGCTATGTAGTCCAGAAGGCAAATGGTAGGAAGAAAAGACAGAAGAGTGGAACCATGGGGTAACTCAGGAGAAAGGTGCAGGTGAGATAAGAGAGGGTCCTTTTTGTCATATGTTATGAAAAGAGTGTGGCTGAAAATATAGAATACACTTTGAAGTAGACATATGTATCTGTGTGCATGTGTGAGCGTGCACATTTGTGTGTGTGTGTGTGTGTGTGTGTGTGGAATGATACCTTGCTTGGAAAGGTTAGCATGCCCCATTGGTAGAGATAATTACTCCCTCTCTCTACTCTCCCCTGTTTCTGAATAATTTAGACTCAGCAAGGAATAACTTTCTCTCACGGCGGGATGCAACAGCTCTTATTCAAACAGATCTTGCTGCCCTGGCCAGGCATTCTAAAATGAAATGAATCTGCATCATTACGACTTTGAATCCCCTCCTTTTTTTGGAGCTGCAGTTGCCTTTGCAAACTCTTTTCCCTGCTGCTATCAGCACATTGAAAGTGAACACTGACACAAAGGAGAAAAAAGCATAGTCTTCATTTATTTTGAAAGAAACCCATTATTAACTGAACATTTCTTCTTAAATGACTTACGGGTATTCCCACTGCGAAGGTGAAGTCCACCCTGAAAGGCACCACACAGCCTCACAGTTAAAGATGTCACTGGAGGACACAGAGGACTTGACCTGCCAAATGCCTGGAGATACTTAGACAAGGCTCTCTCCAAAGAAATGAATTGCACAACATACACACCCTCTAGCAGACAGAAAGTAGCACCAGATTAATTTTATACATCTTTGGAACTTGTCATTGGCAACATGTTTTGGGCCATAGAGATACCAAAACAACAGCTTCTCCTCTTTGCCATTCTTGTATTAAGGGAATACTAAATTCCATAAGAAAGACTTTTTATCACCTTGTTGAGATTCTTGATGTTGTAATAACTTCCTAACCAGTCTATCATCCACTGACAATGTCCATATGCCAATTAATCCTTTGTGTCACTACTAGATTGACCTTTATGAAGCACAGCTTTGATCATGGCCTTGGTCCACATGTTACATCTCTACCATTGCTCTGGCCAATTAGAAATACAAGTTCAGTTCAGTTCAGTCACTAAGTCATGTCTGACTCTTTGCGACCCCATGGACTGCAGCATGCCAGGCTTCCTTGTCCATCATCAACTCCTGGAGCTTGCTCAGACTCATATCTGTCAAGTTGGCGATGCCATCAACCATCTCATCCTCTGTCATCCTCTTCTCCTCCTGTCTTCAATCTTTCCCAGCATCAGTGTCTTTTCAAATGAGTCAGTTCTTCGCATCAGGTGGCCAAAGTATTGGAGTTTCAGCTTCAGCATCAGTCCTTCCAATGAATATTCAGGATTGAGTTCCTTTAGGATTGACTCATTTCCTTGCAGTTGAAGGGACTCTCAAGAGTCTTCTCCAACACCACAGTTCAAAACCATTAATTCTTTGGTGCTCAGCTTTCTTTATGGTCCAACTCTCACATCCATACATGACTACTGGAAAAACCATAGCTTTGACTAGATGGACCTTTGTTGGTGAAGCAATGTCTCTGATTTTAAATATGCTGTCTAGGTTGGTCAGCAAGCGTCTTTTAATTTCATAGTCACAGGCATCATCTGCAGTGATTTTGGGGCCCAAGAAAATAGTCTGTCACTGTTTCTGTTGTTTCCCCATCTATTTGCCGTGAAGTGATAGGACTGGATGCCATGATCTTAGATTTTGAATGCTGAGTTTTAAGCCAACTTTTCCACTCTCCTCTTTCACTTTCATCAAGAGGCTATTCAGTTCCTCTTCACTTTCTGCTATTAGTTTGATGTCATCTGCATATCTGAGGTTATTGATATTTCTCCTGGCAATCTTGATTCCAGCTTGTGCTTCATCCAGCCTGGCATTGCACATAATGTACTCTGCCTATAAGTTAAATAAGCAGGGTGACAATATACAGCCTTGATGTACTCCTTTCCTGATTTGGAACCAGTCCATTGTTCCATGTCCAGTTCTAACTGTTGCTTCTTGACCTACATACAGATTTCTCAGGAGTCAGGTAAGGTTGTCTGATATTCCCATCTCTTTAAGAATTATCCTGTATGTTGTGAGCCACACAGTCAAAGGCTTTGGTGTAGTCAATAAAGCAGAAGCAGATGTTTTTCTGGAACTCTCTTGCTTTTTCTGTAATCCAACAGATGTTTGCAATTTGATCTCTGGTTCCTCTGCCTTTTCTAAATCCAGCTTGAACATCTAGGAGTTCTTGGTTCACGTACTGTTGAAGCCTCACTTGGAGAATATTACTTTGCTAGCGTATGAGATGAGTGCTGTTGTGCAGTGGTTGGAACATTCTTTGACATTGCCTTTCTTTAACCCAAAGCTGACTGTAAGCCCTACTATTAATAATTGTGTAGGATCTTCTTTTTTGTGCACTGGCTACTCTTGGTGTCTTTTGGCTTTCTTATTAATATTTTAGCCTTACATCTTGATCTCTTTACATATTTTTATCTTATTACAATATGTTTATTTTTGTTTATTGCATCAGATGCTTTTTGGAATGTGGAAAGGTGCAAATAAATGCATAAGTAAATGTAGTGGTGGTTTAGTTGATAAGTCATGTCTGACTCTTGCAACCACATGGACTGTAGCCTGTCAGGTTCCTCTGTCCATGGAATTTCCCACTCCTAAATATAGTGGAGTGGGTTGCCATTTCCTTCTCCATGGGATTTTCCTGGCCCAGGGATCAAATCCATGTCTTGTATTGCAGGTAGATTCTTTACCGCTGAGCCACTAGAGATTCCTGCGTAAGTAAATATGGCAAGTCATTTTCTTTCTTAAAGGCTTTCATTGCTTCTTTCTTGTGCACTAAATAAACTCTGAGCTTCTCTATCTAGCTGACATCCTCCTCCATGTGGCCTTCACCCACCTTTTTCATTTTTATTGTTCACTTTCCTAGGACGTCAACTCTATGGCCCATCAGACTAGATCACTTGTGTTTCCCCAAACTTGCTGTGTGTTTTCCTGCCTCCTTGCCTTTGTGCCTACTGTCATCTCTACCAGGATTATTTCCTCCTTTATCTCTGCCTGTTGAGATCCTCTCTATTAAATTCCATAGCTCCACTGCTATTTCTTCTTCTTCTTTTTGTATTGTTTTATTTATTTTATTTTTATTTATTTATTTTTTTTACTTTACAATGCTGTATTGGTTTTGCCATACATCAACATTATTCCACCACGGGTGTACATTAAGTTCCCACTCCTGAACCCCCCTCCCACCTCCCTCCCCATACCATCCCTCTGCTCTGGGTTATCCCTTCTTCTTGAATCATTCCCTCTGATCCAGCCACCATTTATAATCTACCCCTCTCTAGAACATTTTCTTTATTACCCTCATTATATTTTACCTTGTATTGCAGTTATTTGTACACTTTACTTATACTACCCCTTTGGTGTCCTGAAAAACTAGAAGCTTCTGGAGGGCAAGGGGCTGTGGCCCATTCATCATTGTATCCTCTCTACAGTGTATAGTCTGTTGTATATAGTAGTTGCTCAACAAATGTTTGTTGAACACATTTGTATGAATTAAAATAAGAAATGTAATTATATTTATGTTTAGGTAGGAAAGCTCATGTTTTAGCATCTGGATATGTATTCAGAGACACTGGGTGCAGTACAACTCATTCCCATTATTGGAAAACCCAACAAAAAGAGTAGGTCCTGGACCTTTATGAAGGATATCTTGCTTATTTTTCATTGAAAAAGCACATTAGCCCCAGAACATTGAATAATTTTGGGGAAAGTATCTAATGAACATGGAAAATATAGTTAAACATCCATAGAAGAAAATGTAAACACAATAACATTAGTAATGCTAACCTCCAGGCAGAAGATAAGGATACAATTTGCTTATTCTCCTGTGGTATAGTTACTGGAAAGGTTAAATGCCCCACTGAGTTGCCCAAACAGTCTGAAAAGTCACCAGACACCCTGAGTCAGTTTGAAGAATTCGATCATATGTCCTTAGAGATGGAGACAGGATACGGCTGCCAAAAATAGATTTGATGAGTGAGTGCAGCAGAATTCCAAGTATGACAAAATCAGGAAGCAGGAATTTATTGAGCTGAAAATAACAGGAAAGCAAAAGGCAATGATAATATTTGATTCTTAAAGTGGATGCTGTTAAATAAACATACAGATCCCAGAAGTTCAATATGATGCTTATTTCTCCCTTCTTACATTATTTTTATATATCATGTGTAGAGAAAAGAGTGCTGCCCACCACTCTGGTTCTACAAAGATCAAGCCATTTACCACTGTAGACATCCAGTAACAGTGTACCCTGAGCAGAATTCAGGATGGATAAAGACAGGAAGCATTCTGTACTTTGAATATATTACCCCTAGATACTTAAGATGCATATCTAAGGAATAATTTCAATGATTCCCAGATTCCTGCATTTTCCCATTGCACTAAAATCATTAAGTTGAGACTTCTGTTCTTTGTAATTAGTAGTAATCTTTTGATGTTCAACTACATGTTCCCCCCTCTCCCCAATCCCAGCAAAAGAATGCATATATATCCTGACTCCTCCATTACCTCTTTGGAGCAGTTCCTCAGAGCTGTCTGAGAGGCTGTCTCCCAGGCTATAGTTCCCCAAATAAAACTTAGCTCACAACTTTTACATTGTGCCTTTTTCTTTCAGTCAACACATGTTGCCTTGTTCATTATCACTTCTACGAACTACATTCTGAAAATACCTTCTGTTAACTAGACTCAACATATATTTCATATTTACCTAATTGGTTAAAATGAGCAAAAAATAAAAAGAGCTGAAGAGCAAACGGCAAGAGGAACAAAGAGGACTTGAAAGTAATTATTTTGAGGACTTTTTGTTAGGCTTGAAAAAAATGGCAGTCAGTGTGCTGTTACTGACACACAGTTCAGTCTATGACCCTCAAAACCAAATAGTATGAATAATACAAAGCTTGCCAGAATCCAAGACTTTTATATTAAAGTCACTTTTTTTCTTCAGCATTGTGTAGCTGCCTTGCTGCACAACAATAGAAACATATTTCCTACCTTTCTTTTTCTTTTTTCTTTGTTTTAAGAGCAAATTTTAGAGTTTAAGATTTCTCCATCTTGTAAAGTGGAACAGCAGAACTAAGGACTGTTTTTATGCTTTTACTCAGGATCTGGGTCACAAAAAAATGTTAGCTTTGAAGTTGAAAAGAATGGCTTCTTTATTTTTATTTTAACATCTGGAAGATAACACATGCATCTTTAACACAGTGTAGTAAAGATGCTTAATTTCAGTTCTTTATGTGCCTTCCATTATTAATGTTCCAAGCACTAAAATTTATGAAATGAAATGGTACTTTTATGCAAGTGATTGATCACTTTTGCATTCTAAAAAATAACCTTGCAAATCATTATGTTTTTGCTTTTCATCTTCATCAGTCATTCACACAGAAGATGCTAAGCCAAAAGAGGCAATTGTGACATGTTGCATGTAGGTATTCAGGTTATATTTTAATTGCTATGAGAGTACATTTCAGTTCTTTCCCTATAGCTTTCCATGCAATAACCACTTAGGGAGTCTAAGTGTCTTAGTGTTTCATTAAACTTCAGTTTCCCTTCACATCACAACCAGATATATTTTCAGATTCATTAAATGGATAATATCATTTTCCTCATAAAAAATCACCATTGTCTGCTGAATCACTTTGGTCTGGCTTTCAAGGCCCTCCATGAATTGGCTACAACTCATCTTTCTAACTTTCCCTGTCAACTAACAACTCCCTTTATGTTTTAAGACAGCTCACACACTATACGGAGAAGGCAATGGCACCCCACTCCAGTACTCTTGCCTGGAAAATCCCATGGACGGAGGAGCCTGGTGGGCTGCAGTCCATGGGATCGTGAAGAGTCGGAGATGACTGAGCAACTTCACTTTCACTTTTCACTTTCATGCATTGGAGAAGGAAACGGCACCTCACTCCAGTGTTCTTGCCTGGAGAATCCCAGGGACGGCAGAGCCTGGTGGGCTGCCATCTCTGGGGTTGCACGAGTCAGACACGACTGAAGCAACTTAGCAGCAGCAGCAGCACACACTATACACATCACAGACACACACACACACACACTCCTATCTGTCCTTTCCCATTGCCACTGCTTGTGTTCTTATAATACTCTCTACCTTGGCCATCCAATCCCTCTGTTGAGCCATAATTAATGTCAAGGCTGCAAAGAACAAAGAATTTTACTTGGGGTCTTTAGAACTGCAATTCAGGACACACAGATCCAGGTAAAACCAAAAGATTGCTCCAGGGAAGAGAGAGTTGGGGTTTCTAAAAGCAAAAGCCACAAGGTTGTTCAAGAATAAAGATTGGAGATTCCTTAAAAAATTGCAAATAGAACTGCCTTATGACCCAGCAATCCCACTGCTGGGCATACACACCGAGGAAACCAGAATTGAAAGATACACATGTACCCTAATGTTCATCGCAGCACTGTTTATAATAGCCAGGACATGGAAACAACAGATATGTCCATCAGCAGATGAATGGATAAGAAAGCTGTGGTACATATACACAATGGAGTATTACTCAGCCATTAAAAAGAATACATTTGAATCAGTTCTAATGAGGTGGATGAAACTGGAGTCTATTATACAGAGTGAAGTAAGCCAGAAAGAAAAACACCAATACAGTATACTAACACATATATATGGAATTTAGAAAGATGGTAATGATAACCCTGTATGCGAGACAGCAAAAGAGACACAGATGTTTAGAATGGACTTTTGGACTCTGTGGGAAACGGAGAGGGTGGGATGATTTGGGAGAATGGCATTGAAACATGTATACTATCATGTAAGGAAAAAAAAAAGAATAATGATTGTCACTAATGCAAGAAAGGAACTATTTGCCCTTAAGGAATAGCCTGTCCCCTGTTATTTTAGGGTAAGGGTCTGATATATATCTTGCATTTCTGGAACATTGAGCAGATGTTCTAGATGCTTATGTTAAGACAAAAAGATGGTCAAAGTTCAAATTCCAACAGGGCTGAGATGTGCATATGCCATACTTTGTCAGTGGCTTCCTGGCTTCATTTTAGAGAGCTCTCTTAGCAATAGTGACTCCATTTGGTTTTCCTTTCACACCTCATTTCTACCTATATTCTGAGGCCTAGTTTTATATTCTGAAGCTTCATGTTTCACAGTATTATATCTTCCATTCATCACAGTTTTTATATCTTACTTCCCCTCAAAATTATTTTCCCTCACAATAGTTTCTTAACTGCAGGACCCTACCTTATAATCCCAAAGTACTGTAGCAACCTTCCTTGTGCATGCTGATTGCCATGAATTGACTTCTGAACCTTCCTGTCTTAATAATATTTAGATATCCACATTTTTCTGGTTAAGGAAATTAATGTTGTAGCAATCTTTCTTTCCATAAACTCAAGGAACCAGGTAACTTATTCATCATCAGAAATGTAATGTTTAGTAGGTTTGGAAAAAATATCAGGTTCATACATGAAAAACAAGAGTTCTGAAGAAGTCTTTGAATCAATAAAACTGACAAAGCACAGCAGGTTGTAGTTGCCTCAACATTTGAAGGAATGACCAAACCATCATTTTAACCCATAGAATGTGGGACTCTGCATGAAACAAAGTCTTAGAGACATCAATATAACCACACAGGCAGACCTGAGATACTAGATTCTCTTTAACACTGAGCAGAATTTGCATAAATCCCAGAACTCAAGCCTCAGGTGCCAACAATACTCAAAATAATCTTTACAATTGTCTAAGGCTGTACGATCTCCCACTGATAAATGGTGTTATTTACCCTTCCTTGACCCATCAGTTAAAAGCAAATGTACTGACCACTAGAATAAAGACTTAAGAGCTCTCCTCCTTGTTTATTTGGTGAGTTAAATTAGGAGGTCACCACCAGAGGGAAATTGTTGTCTATTAGTACCACAGTTGTAAGTTTTGCAATCTCTCTGGAAGTTGTCCAGGATGTCACTGTTTTGAAGGCTGACTTCCCCTTGGGGGAAAAAAAATGCATCCTGCATTATTGTCACACTGAACTACAGACCAGCAAGGCCTTAAAAGCCTCTTGAGAAATAAACACACGTGACGAAAGACTAATTCTTTTGGCATTCTTTACAGGAAAACCTTGTTCCTCTCTAAAGAGAAAACTCCATGAAGTTGGTCATTTGTCAGTTCCTTAGAAGTCCCCGTCTGGGTGGGGGGAAGGGGAGGGCAGCCAATTATCTGACTGTGTGGGTGGTCTGACAGCAATATCTGTCACTTATTGACCTCAGGAGTGCCACAGCTGATCAGGCTGACTGGTGGCATGTTGACTTCCTTTTTCCCTGCTTCATGCATATCCCCACTGAAGCTGTGCCAAATTCATATTTTGAAAACAACTTCTTGTCTTTGATAGCTGTGACTGAAAACTAGGTATAAAGGAATTCAACCACATTAAGTCCCTGGGCAATTTGGGGGCTAAAGAGATAGAAGATTATTCCAGAAACCTGAATAACAAGTATCTTGTCAAATGACCCAGCCATTGCTCATTTATTCAGTAAAGGTCTAGATTTTGGCACAGTCTTAATGAGTTTGTATACTATTTAACTGTCCCACTAGGAGTTTGTCACTCACTATAAACAAAACAAGTAAACAAATCAATACTGGAGACCACCGAGTTGCTTCTCCAACAGTGGATTTTTCAGACGTGGGTCAGTCAAAATTTGGGAAACATGGATGAAACAAATTCAAAGGCTTTTGAATGTTTTGAGGACTTCTCAAAACCTTCCTGTTGTTCCCATATACTTTCTGAGTCTTCAAGAAAAAGCTAGAGGGTGCAGCATTTCCCTACTCTGTTGGACCATGAGAATCATTTCACAGGCTCTCTCAGTGGGATCAGGGCTCAATTCTTTGATGAATGTGGATGTAAGACAGAATACTTGTTAACAACAAACTCTGTCAGCAAGCAGAATCACTAATGAAGAGAACAGTTCATATAGTGAACTAGCTTTTGTTTTCTTTCAGGGATAAAACTCACTCTACTCATTGTAACAGTCTGTTTTTGGCTTAAATAATGGTGCAACTAGCATCATCCTGCAATTTTTTTTTGTTTTAGGTCACTCCAAGAAGTTAGTTGACTTATATTTAGAAAAAGAGTACAAAACAACACTGCCCTTACAGAACATTCTTTTCTTGAGTTTCCTTTTTGAGTCTCTGCACCACTAGAATAAAGAAGGACTAAAATGATATCATTTCTGGAAGGAAAGCTGGGCCTTTACTAGTTTGGTAGGCATCATATTAGACAGCCTTTCACTCTGGATGGAGCAGTAATATCAGATCTGATGCAAATGGCTCCTTCTTTTTTGGTTTGTTTATCCATGTGATAAACATTTATTGAGGGTTTATGACATCCCTGGGCTTCCCTGGTGGTTCAAATAGTAAAGAATCTGCCTGCAGTGTGGGAGACCTGGCTTCGATCCCTGGGTTGGGAAGATCCCCTGGAGAAGGAAATGGCAACCCACTCCAGTATTCTTGCCTGGAGAATCCCATGGACAGAGCAGCCTAGTGGGCTACAGTCCATTGGTTACAAAGGGTCGGACACAACTGAGTGACTAACAACTAAACAGCTACGTCCCCAGCACCTTTTTATGTGTTTGGAATAGAGTTGTTAACAAAAATTGCCAAACTCATGGAGTTTATATTTTATGGGGGAGGGAGATAGATATCATAAATACATTAATGAATAAATGATAGATTACAGATTAGACAATCAATATGAAGGAACTAAAACAAGGTGATAAGCTGGAGAATGACTCAGGGGAGAGGGGAGGTTTTTATATTAAAAAATTGTGATTTATAATTTAAGTTGTGTCCCTTGTGCTTAGTTGCTCAGTCATGTCCAACTCTTTGCAGCCCCATGGACTGTAGCCCACCAGGCTCCTATGTTCATGGGATTCTCCAGGCAAGAATACTGAGTGGATTGTCATGCCCTCCTCCAGGGGATCTTCCCAACCCAGGAACTGAACACAGGTCTCCCACGTGGTAGGCAGGTTCTTTAGCATCTGAGCCACCAGGGAAGCCCCATAATTTAAGCTGCTCATCACAAATATGTTTATAATGAAATTTGCAGTGCATGCATGTTAAGTTGCTTCAGTTGTGTCTGGCTCTTTGCAACTGTATGGACTGTAACCCACCAGGCTCCTCTGTCCATGGGGTTCCCCAGGCAAGAAAACAGGAGTGCATAGCCATTCCCTTCTCCAGGAGATCTTCCTGACCCAGGGAGCGAAATTGCATCTCCTGTGGCTCCTGAATTGCAGGCAGATTCTTAACCACCGGCCACCAAGGAAGCCCATCCATATTGTATACAGAAGTGGTAACTGAACTGATGAGGAGCCAGCTATGTGAAGATCTAGAAAGGCAAACTTTCCATTGTAAAGCATAAGACTCACAAGAACCCTGTGCTGGGGTCTTTGGCTGGTTTTAAGAGTAAAAAAAAAAAAGGGCAGCTTGGATGGAACTTAAATGAGCAAGGGAACAAACAATTAGTGTGATTTGATGGATCAATGGTTCTCAAGTACCTTAGTACCATTGGCTAGCAAGCTGTACTGTTGAGTTCACTGGGCAATAAATGGTGTCCTCAGGTGTCCAATTTATGCAGGTCTTGATCTGCATGGGCGCAGGAGGGCCTAGAGGAGCTGTCCCACGTTGAAGGTCAGGAAGGGCGGTGGTGAAGAGATACCCCTCGTCCAAGGTAAGGAGCAGAGGCTGCACTTTGCTGGAGCAGCCGTGAAGAGATACCCCATGCCCAAGGTAAGAGAAACCCAAGTAAGATGGTAGGTGTTGCAAGAGGGCATCAGAGGGCAGGCACACTGAAACCATACTCACAGAAAACTAGTCAATCTAATCACACTAGGACCACAGCCTTGTCTAACTCAATGAAACTAAGCCATGCCTATGGGGCAACCCAAGATGAGCAGGTCATGGTGGAGAGGTCTGACAGAATGTGGTCCACTGGAGAAGGGAATGGCAAGCCACTTCAGTATTCTTGCCTTGAGAACCCCATGAACAGTATGAAGAGGCAAAATGATAGGATACTGAAAGAGGAACTCCCCAGGTCAGTAGGTGCCCAACATGCTACTGGAGATCAGTGGAGAAATAACTCCAGAAAGAATGGAGGGATGGAGCCAAAGCAAAAACAATACCCAGCTGTGGATGTGACTGGTGATAGAAGCAAGATCCGATGCTGTAAAGAGCAATATTGCATAGGAACCTGGAATGTCAGGTCCATGAATCGAGGCAAACTGGAAGTGGTCAAACAGGAGATGTCAACATTCTAGGAATCAGTGAACTAAAATGGACTGAAATGGGTGAATTTATCTCAGATGACCATTATATCCACTACTGTGGGCAGGAATCCCTCAGAAGAAATGGAGTAGCCATCATGGTCAACAAAAGAGTCCAAAATGCAGTACTTGGATGCAATCTCAAACACGACAGAATGATCTCTGTTTGTTTCCAAGGCAAACCATTCAAAATCACAGTAATCCAAGTCTATGGCCCAACCAGTAACACTGAAGAAGCTGAAGTTGAACGGTTCTATGAAGACCTACAAGACCTTTTAGGACTAACACCCAAAAAAGATGTTCTTTTCATTATAGGGGACTGGAACGCAAAAGTAGGAAGTCAAGAGTAATTTGCCTGGAGTAACAGGCAAATTTGGCCTTGGAATGTGGAATGAAGCAGGGCAAAGACTACTAGAGTTTTGCCAAGAAAATGCACTGGTCATAGCAAACACCCTCTTCCAACAACACAAGAGAAGACTCTACATAAGGACATCACCAGATGGGCAACACCAAAATCAGATTGATTATATTCTTTGCAGCCAAAGATGGAGAAGCTCTATACAGTCAACAAAAACAAGACCGGGAGCTGACTGTGGCTCAGATCATGAACTCCTTATTGCCAAATTCAGACTCAAATTGAAGAAAGTAGGGAAAACCGCTAGACCATTCAGGTATGACCTAAATCAGATCCCTTATGATTATACAGTGGAAGTGAGGAATAGATTTAAGGGTCTAGATCTGATAGATAGAGTGCCTGATGAACTCTGGAATGAGGTTCGTGGCATTGTACAGGAGACAGGGATCAAGACCATCTCCATGGAAAAGAAATGCAAAAAAGCAAAATGGCTGTCTGGGAGGCCTAACAAATAGCTGTGAAAAGAAGAGAAATGAAAAGCAAAGGAGAAAAGGAAAGATATAAGCATCTGAATGCAGAGTTCCAAAGAATAGCAAGAAGAGATAAGAAAGCCTTCTTCAGCAATCAATGCAAAGAAATAGAGGAAAACAACAGAATGGGAAAGACTAGAGATCTCTTCAAGAAAATTAGAGACACCAAGGGAACATTTCATGCAAAGATGGGCTCAGTAAAGGAAAGAAATGGTACGGAATTAACAGAAGCAGAAGATATTAAGAAGAGGTGGCAAGAATACACAGAACTGTACAAAAAAATCTTCATGACCCAGATAATCACGATGGTGTGATCACTCATCTAGAGCCAGACATTCTGGAATGCGAAGTCAAGTGGGCCTTAGAAAGCATCACTATGAACAAAGCTAGTGGAGGTGATGGCATTCCAGTTGAGCTGTTTCAAATCCTGAGAGATGATGCTGTGAAAGTGCTGCACTCAATATGCCAGCAAATTTGGAAAACTCAGCAGTGGCCACAGGACTGGAAAAGGTCAGTTTTCATTGCAATCCCAAAGAAAGGCAATGCCAAATAATGTTCAAGCTCGCACACAGTTGCACTCATCTCACATGCTAGTAAAGTAATGCTCAAAATTCTCCAAGCCAGGCTTCAACAATACGTGAACCGTGAACTTCCTGATGTTCAAGCTGGTTTTAGAAAAGGCAGAGGAACCAGAGATCAAATTGCCAACACCGCTGGATCACGGAGAAAGCAAGAGAGGTCCAGAAAAACATCTATTTCTGCTTTATTGACTATGCCAAAGCCTTTGACTATGTGGATCACAATAAACTATGGAAAATTCTGAAAGAGATGGGAATACCAGACCACCTGACCTGCCTCTTGAGAAATCTGTATGCAGGTCAGGAAGAAACAGTTAGAACTGGACATGGAACAATAGACTGGTTCCAAATGGGAAAAGGAGTATGTCAAGGCTGTATATTGTCACCCTGCTTATTTAACTTCTATGCAGAGTACATCATGAGAAACACTGGACTGGAAGAAACACAAGCTGGAATCAAGATTGCTGGGAGAAATATCAATAACCTCAGATATGCAGATGACACCACCCTTATGGCAGAAAGTGAAGAGGAGCTAAAAGGCCTCTTGATGAAAGTGAAAGAGGAGAGTGAAAAAGTTGGCCTAAAGCTCAACATTCAGAAAACGAAGATCATGGCATCTGGTCCCATCACTTCATGGGAAATAGATGGAGAAACAGTGGAAACAGTGTCAGACTTTATTTTTTGGGGCTCCAAAATCACTGCAGATGGTGACTGCAGCCATGAAATTAAAAGACACTTACTCTGGGAAGAAAAGTTATGACCAACCTAGATAGCATATTCGGAAGCAGAGACATTACTTTGCTGACTAGAGTCGGTCTAGTCATGGCTATGGTTTTTCCAATGGTCATGTATGGATGTGAGAGTTGGACTGTGAAGAAGGCTGAGCGCCGAAGAATGGATTTTTTTGAACAGTGGTGTTGGAGAAGACTCTTGAGCCTCCCTTGAACTGCACGAGATCCAACCAGTCCATTCTGAAGGAGATCAGCCCTGGGATTTCTTTGGAAGGAATGATGCTAAAGCTGAAGCTCCAGTACTTTGGCCACCTCATGCGAAGAGGTGACTCCTTGGAAAAGACTCTGATGCTGGGAGGGATTGGGGGCAGGAGGAGAAGGGGACGACCGAGGATGAGATGGCTGGATGACATCACTGACTCGATGGACGTGAGTCTGAGTGAACTCCGGGAGTTGGTGATGGACAGGGAGGCCTGGCGTGCTGCGATTCATGGGGTTGCAAAGGGTCGGACACGACTGAGTGACTGAACTGAACTGAACTGATAGTTCTCAAATTTAAAAAATCAGGGAGATATGATTTATGGGACTGGTTTTTAAAATATGTTCCCTGGGCCAGTGACATCCGTATCAACTGGAAATTTGTTAGAAATATATATTCTTTTTTGAATATATGTATTTCCCAAATTCTGAGTGATTGCCAATCTAATAGTTGAGAATAACCTCATTGTTAGTTTTATTTTTTGTCTGTGCCACACAGCAGGTGGGATCCTAGTTCCCCGACCAGGGAATCAAAACTATGCCCTCTGCATTAGAAACACAGAGTCTTAACTACTGGACCATTGGGGAAGTCCCATAAATGTATATTCTCAACCTCAGTGCAGACCTACTGAATTAGAAAATATGGGTTGGGGTCCTAGTGTCTGTGTTATAATAAGCTGTCCAGGTGATTCTGATGCCAGAAAGAGTGAGAGAATCACTGTGCTAGGAAATAACTTGGAGTGTAGATGTGGAGTAAAAGAGTGTCACTCTCAACCAGGAAGAAGTATCTTCTTTCACTTAAAAGTGTTACTCCTCCACATGTGCCCTTTAACTCATCTTCTACTGGAAAGAACCTAGCTTAATTAATTTGGTAATTCTTCCTGACTGTATTAGAACTGAAACAGGCAGTATTCTCAGAATTGTGCCTGAGTGATTTCAGTGAATCTTCGTAATAACTCTGCGGGCTAGTTACTATTATCATTCCTACTTTATAAGTCAGGAACTGGGGGCAAAGAGAAGAAATTTGCCTCAGATCACACATGTAATAAGAAGAAACATATGGATCTGGACAGTCTGGTTCTACAGCCACATGAATAAACACTTTTCTCTTCAGTCTCTCAGTATACCTGGAAATAGCTGGGGTGACTGGATCTAAGATAACATTGTTCAAACAATTGCCTTCACTTTTGACTTTAAGTCACTGAACAATGTCCATAGGGGTCATCTGGTGACTATTCTTGTCCAATGCTTGTGAGAGGTGAAACAGCTTGCCTAGGATTAGATAGCCAATTAATGTCAGAGAAAAGACTTAAAACCAGATCCCTGGCTTTCAACCTAGTGTTAAGACACATGCAATGAAAACAAAACCGGTGATCTGACATCCTTAAAACAACAAAGGCAGGCCATACCCAGCAGCTCCTGGATGCATCAGCCTTCCTTTGTCTTGCAATTGAGAGCACAATGAGTTCTTTTCCTGATTCTGGTTGTCCTTGAAATGTCGTAGAATAGGGTGCCCCAGGGAGGATACTGCCCTATCTAGCAATACTGCCCTCTGCACACAGGGCGCAAGAAGGGACATTCAGTTCTCTTTCTAATAGCTTTCATTGTTAAATATATGAAAATAACAGGACATCAGAAATAAAATAACCCTCCTCCCGCCCTCACCCCTGTTCTTGTCTGTTTCCTAGCTTTCCTGGTTGTTTGTTTGGTTTTGTTTTGAACTGCTGTTCCCATTATATCTGTAGTGAAATTTTGCCAAGGAAGTGTATAGAAGCTGATTTTCTATGTATCCTTAAGAAAATTATTCATCACCTCAGCCTGCTAAGCTTAAGGCCTTCTCACAAAAACCCCAACAATATTACACATCAACTTCCCATTTTGACATATAAAGCTGAAAGTAACCAGTTTTTCTGTCTTTAACTTCTGCTCTGCATTTACAAAAGTGTGATACATAATTTAAGTTTTTAATCTCAAATGTGTTTGTTTTATAGGAAAGTTCTCTAATGATAAAATGTACTACCTCTGCTTGGTTTTCTTTATAAATATACTTACTTTTCTTGTCGTCTTCCCTGTATTATAGTGAGCAAATAAAATAAATTATTAATTCCAATGTAAAATCCAGTTCTGATTGGCATGATTTAAATTTTCATTAGATTTATTCAAGTTGGAGGGGGGGCTTCTTAGAGAATTAATCATTAATTACCTTTCACTTTTTTGTAAATGAAATGCAGTTTTAAAATACATTTGCTGTTTATCATCAGGCCCTCCAAACAACTTCTCTTTGAAGAAAAGAGAAGTGTCTTCAAAATATCTTTGCATGTTTTTAACATAAAATTCATTTCATCCCTGGCTGTCCCACAAACATAGTGTCTATGAGAGGGAAAGATGGTCCCTTGAAGTTTTCTCAAGGGGAACTCTGACTTGCAGATCCTTTCTCAAGTATTTTTGAGATTAGAGTGTGTGCTGAGAAATCATGCCCACACTCTTAGTAAGGATCTGAGGGGAAGGTATTTTACTCAAATACCAGCTCCCCCTTTTTTTTTGCCTCACTTTCAGTAAAATTATGGCTTTCTCAGAGAGTACCTTAATAATAAATGTGAGTCATTTCGCTTGAACACTAATACTGGGTTTTCAACTGCAATAAAAGAAAATATATCTAAACCGTTACCGTTTCTGAAAGCTGGGTCAGGGCCAGTGCACTACAATACAGAAATTCTGTGTTGGACGAACACAACAATTAGTTAACAATTACCAAACAAATTGTTAATTTGTTAACAATTAACAAATTAATTGGTTTTAATTAAGAGCTAATTCAATTCTCAGGTAAATTGATATCTAACTTCCCCAGCATGGCATGATAGCTAGTGTTACTGCAACTTGAGAAGTTACTAGGAAGTGTTTTTACCCTTTTTGTAGCTGATTATCAACAGATCATATCAGGTTTAAGGAAAAGGCTCACTTCTCTTCCAAGTGGCGGGAGTTCTCATGCTTGGATTACGTGTCTCTCCAGAAGGCTGAGGAAGCATTTCACTTTTTAGTCTATTTTTTTTCTCACCTGCACATGTTCAGTTTGTTTCATTAAACAATGTGTAGATACACAAATAGCTTGATTGAGCTAGGCACACCTGTTTTTCTCCAACATTTTTAGATGGTGTGCCAGGCACTAGGGTGACCAGCTGTCCTGGCTTGCTTGGAACTGAGGGCTTTTTCTTGAATGCTGGACTTCCAGCACCCAAACCAGGAAAGTCTCTGGCCAACCGAGAAGCTTGGTGACCTGGGTTCAGGAAAGTCGTTCCTATATGACAATGCAAAAGCCTTCCATTCCACAAGAGTTAATTCTGGACTTCAGGAGTTAAGACGGGGGCAGAGATTTGGGAAGATAACGTAATATTTCTCAAAGATAATAAAGGAGTGAATATAGTCAACTCAGTGAACAGGCATGAGAATGCATCAGGTGACAAGGTCAGAGGTAACAGGAAAAGTATGAGGAGAGGAGACTATTAATAATCATAATCTTAGATTCTATACCTTTATTCTGGGTCCCAGGATCTATTCCAAGTGGTAATAAAATGGTGGTGTTTGTATCTCAAGCTGAATAATAATGAAAATAATTATGAGAAATATTTGCCCTATTTGTTTTTATTTGTTTGACATGTAAAAAAACCCACAACAGGCTGTAAATTATTGTGTCATACTTGTTGAACTGTGTCATTAGATGTGAGACAGATGGTTGGGATCCAGTTACACCTACTTCCAGTTTCAGCCTATGGAATTATAGTTCTGAGAGAAGAAGTGTACATTTGTATGTGAAGTCTGGTGTTCAGACCAAGAGTCTTTGGATTTTTAGTTCTTGGATGCAACACAAAATTATTTGCTTTCAGCCAAGTTCCTTAAACTTAGTGTCACAGTTTTCTGATTCTTTGACTTGAGACAGCAAAATTAGCTTTCAGCTTCTAGGCCGAACAGTTTTGGAGAGTCTCTAAAAGTAGTGGCTATTTGAAGTGAGGATGGAAGAGAAGTCAACATTGTGTGTGTGCTAAGTCGCCTCAGTTGTGTCCAACTATTTGTGACCCTGTGGACTTAGCCCGCCAGGCTCCTCTGTCCATGGGATTCTCCAGGCAAGATTACTGGAGTGGCTTGCCATGCCCTCCTCCAGGGAATCTTTCTTATCCAGGGGTCAAACCTGAGTCTCTTATGTCTCCTGCATTGGCAGGTGGCTTCTTTACCACTAGTGACACCTGGGAAGCCCAACCTATATCGTTGGTATCATTATCTGCTCCCAAACTATCTAGTCCTATTTCCCACTGGGCAGTGTGGCGTGGGAGTCAACACATGTATCCTGAAACTAGAATGGGTTCCAAACCTTGCTCTGTTACAATATAAACTCTATGACCTCGGGCACATTACTTAATCTCTCTGTGCCTCAGTTTCTTCATTTGAAAAATTGGGCTATTATTAATAATATATATGCATAGGGATAAATATATGTAAAACACTTAGAATAATGCCTTGCACAGAGTCTGTTATTATTATTATTATTATTTCTGTTGTCATTGTTATTATTCCTTCACATCTGTTCCTTGCTCTGGGTTTCATGTTTTCTTTAATATCTATATACCATGCTGACTCTTTTTTTTAAAAAATGTGTTTGCTTGTGTTAAACTCTCTACATGCAACATAATATTTTTTCCTGGTTTCCCAAACATTATCCATTTTAAAATGACTATTTCAATTCTGATCTCTTATGCGGGACCTTCACAAAGCTCTCCTTTTGATAATTCCCTTTATAATTTCTACTCGGACCCTGCAGTTCAGCTTGCAACTCTCTGCTGTTGGGTGTGTGCTAATGTTGTCTGCCCGGCTGATATGAAACTTTTTGACAAGTGGGGCAATGTCTTGTCTATTAGATTGTATGTTTTATAGCCTCTAGTATGTTTCTAACTGAATAGGTGATTGATTCGTATCAGTGAACCTGTGCCTAAATTTGATCCTTTGACTCTCCCACTGTTTTTGAGACATAAAAGCATTGGTTAAATCACTTCAAGAATCACTCTCACATATTCTTGCTGATTTTACACTAATTAGGCACAGTTCTGTATTTGTGGTAGAATGTCACTTAAAGGTCATTTTTTTTATGCTTGGATTTAGAAATTGGTGTAAAAATGGTGTTTTACATAAAGTTCATGTACATCACTGAACCACATTTCCTAAACTCTCATGGAGATAGGGTGAATTATGATAAGAACAATTTTTAAAATTTTATTTCAGAAATTTTCACATACACACATAAGTAGAATAATATACTCAATTCCATGTAACTGTCACCCAGTTTACACAATGACTTCTTGTTGTTCAGTCACTTAGTCGTGTCTGACTCTTTGCAGGCCCATGGACTGCAGCATGCCAAGGTTCCCTGTCCTTCACTATCTCCCTGAGTTTGCTCAAACTCATGTCCATTGACTCGGTGATGCCATCCAACCATCTCGTCCTCTCTCATCCCCTTCTCCTCCTGCCTTCAATCTTTCCCAGCATCAAGGTCTTTTCTAATGAGTTGGCTCTTGGCATCAGGTGACCAAAGTATTGGAGCTTCAGCCTCAACATCAGTCTTTCTGATGAATATTCAGGGTTGATTTCCTTTAGAATTGATCACCCAATTTACACAATGATTAACATCTTTCCAGTCTTGTTTCATCTATCCCACCCATTTTTTTTTTTTTTTTTAGCCTGGAAGGTAGAGGAGAAGGAAATGGCAACCCACTCCAGTATTCTTGCCTGGAGGATCCCATGGACAGAGGAGCCTGGCAGGCTACAGTCCATGGGGTCACAAAGAGTTGGACATGACTGAGCAACTTCACTTCACTTCACTTCACTTCATATTAAAGCAAATTCATCATATTTCATTCATAAATAGTTCAGTATGCCTTATTAACAGTTGAAGACATATAAAAATATTTTTTAAAGAACCAATAAATAGTTCTCAATACTATGCTAAAATCATCAAATCTTTTCTTTCAATCTTACAACTTTAATAATATGACTTTACTTTCTTCTACCCTAAAAATATAAGTAAACCTATAAAAATAGATGTTCCTAGTGGATGATAGGAATATATGTGAAACATGAAGGATATTTTACTGTCTCACCTGTAATCTCTGAAGTACAGCAGAAACCTTGTTTTGATAGGAAACACTGCATCATGATTTCAAAGTAATAGATTGCTATAATAATCAAATGGAAAGTAAGTATTTATTTCACTTGAGTATCCTTTCAGCTCTATGATATTTTTCGATATGTTAAATTAAATGTAGAATGGGCCATTCCAGGCTCATGATACAATATAGCTCATCAGTCTATTTTAATAAGGCCATTTTTTCTGGGGAAGTTAGCACCTGATGCCTTTAATGACGAGATGGCACTATTTTACAAGTGATTGTGATAGCGTTCCCTCCTAAACTGATCATAAAGTACACCAGAGGAGTAAAGGTAGACCTTTAAACACCTATTCATCTTACTCAGTTTACTAAGCACTGTCCATACAAATGGTACTCATTGGCTTATAAACGAAAAAGTTATGTTTTGTTGTACTTTTTTATTTTGTGGTACTTGGTTTATTTTATATCAATTATATCTCAAATAAGCGATTTTAAAATCTACAGTGAGATACTACTATATCTGTTATCAGAGGGGGCTCCCTTCCAGGTGAGAGTAGGCTCTTGTCTAACACTCAAAAATGAATTTCCAAGGAGACACATGTACTGACAAAGCAAGATTTTATTGGGAAAGGGCACCCGGGTGGAGAGCATCAGGGTAAAGGAACCCAGGAGGTCTCTTGAGTTTTAGGGTAATGGGGTTAGTTTCTGGGTTGTCTCTGACTAGTATGCTTGTGCCCCTATTTGGTGTGACTCAGGGTCTTTCCTGTTGGCGTATGCATCTCTCAGCCAAGTTGGATTCTAGCATGAGGGTTTCTGGGAGACCCGCAGGACATGTTGTTAATGGCTGATGTCTCTTTCCTCCTTTTGGCTTCTTCTGCATTCTTCTGGCTGTTGGTAGCTTGTCAGTTCTGTGTTCCTTATCGGGACTTACTGTTGTGAGCAAACTCAAGGAAGCAGTTATTATCGTGCCTGGTCAATGGTTCCCTAACGCATCTATCATGATGGTTAACATTAAAAAAAGAAGCAGACCATATCAAGTACTAGAGAGGATACAGAGCAGTTGGAACCCTTCTATACTACTGGCTAGAGTGCACACTGGTACAGACACTTTGGAAAACTGCTGGACAGTTTCTTATGACGTTGATCATGCACTTACCAAATGTGACAATAATTGTATTTACCTGAAGGATGTAATGCCATCCCAGGTGGAGCAGTGATAAAGAATCCGCCTGCAATGCAGGAGACGCAGGTTAGATCTCTGGGTCAGGAAGATCCCCTGGAAGAGGGCACTCTAGTGCTCTTGCCTGGAGAATTCCAGGAACAGAGGAGCCTGGTGGGCTATAGTCCATGGGGTTGCAAAGAGTCGGACACAACTGAGTTCACACACACACACACGCACAAAGGATGTGAACTTCTATTTACCTCTAAATGTGTACGTGCATTTCAACAGCTTTATATAATCATCAACAACTGGAAACAACTCAACGTCCTTGTCCTTCAACTGGTCACTGGATAAACTGGAATATTACTCAGCTAAAGTAAAGGAAAATTACTAATATAGCAAACAACACACACACATTATGTATGTGTTTCATTATGCAAAATGAAAGCAGCCAGACTGAGAAGATTTTACATTATATGATGACATGTGTGTTATTTTGGAAAAGGCAATGTTATAGAAATAGCATACAGATCAGTGGTTGGAGGGAGAAACTGACTTCAAAGATCATCGTAATGTAATTTTGGAGAGTGCTGGAACGGTTCTGTATCTTAATTATGGTGATGGTTACATATCTGCATACATTTTCAAAACTCATAGCAGTATACTCCAAATCATACTCTATGTTTAATTATACTATATGTATATTTTAAGTGTGAATTAAAATGTAATTAAAATATATTTAGGTAAGAATACTGGGGTACATTTGTATAGCACAGGGAACTCAATTTGGTGCTCTGTGACAACCTAGAGGGGTGGTACAGGGAGGTGGAAGGGAGGCTTAAGAGGGAGAGAATGCGTGCGTGTGTACACACTAAATTGCTTCAGTTGTGTCAGACCGTTTGCAACCCCATAGACTATAGCCTCTCAGACTCCTCTGTCCATGGAATTCTCCAGGCAAGAGCACTAGAGTGCCCTTCTCCATGGGATCTTCCTGACCCAGAGATCAAACCCGAGCCTCCTGAGGCTTCTGCATTGCAGGTGGATTCTTTACTGCTGAGTCACCAGGGAAGCCCTGAGGGAGAGGATATAGATACATGTTATTGTACAGCAGAAACCAATACAACATTGTAAAGCAATTATCTTCCAATTTAAAACAAATACATAAAATACATATATTTAGCTAGGAATATTGTGTGGTCTTGTCAGACAATTGACCTAAGGTATCATATGAAAAAGTAATTAAATCACATTTACAGACATATGCTATCAAAGGGAAAGTTGATTAGATCACATTATCTAATGTATACAATCATCTTCTAGTAGCTATGAACAAAATATAATCGAATGAAATAGAAATGAAGCAGCAATACAGACTAAGATACAATTGTAGCAAGCAGATATGAAATATTAAAAGCCTAAATATGATCAACATTTTTTTGATAGAAAGATACAGGAAAAAAGCAGTAGCTTTTTTGCCTTTTCATACTGTTCATGGGGTTCTCATACTGTTAATGCGATGAGATGGTTGAATGGCACCACTGAATCAATGGACATGAGTTTGAGCAAACTCCAGGAGAGAGTGAAGCCTGGCATACTGAAGTTCATAGGGTCACAAAAATTGGGACATGACTTAGCGACTGAACAACAACAGCAGCTTAAAAAAAATACTATATATAGTAGGGAATAAAATAATGAGTATAACTGATAAACTATTTTACTGAGTTCAAAGTTTGCACCATCACTCACACACTAAATATAGAAGAAAGACATACGTGAAATCTGGGTTTGATCCTTGAGTTGGAAAGCTCCCCTGGAGGAGGGCATGGCAACTCATTCCAATATTATTGCCTGGAGAATCCCCATGGACAGAGGAGCCTGGCGGGCTATAGTGCATGGGGTTGCAGAGTTGGCCACAACTGAGCAACTAAGCACAGCACACAGGTAAAAATTGATGAGTTTTTCTAAACTCTAATTAATGAGTCTGAGATATAATAACATACTGTTCTTGTATGCAATATACATTGCAGAAATGTGATAGAATTTTCTCTCATGTACCTACAAGCCATACCATATTTTCTTTCTTTGCATTACAATTCTGAAGATTATTGTGGATAACTTACATATAGGTAGGATCAGTGGGACAATGGTGATTCAGAAACATTGGCAGCTGCACTATGCGCATGTATAGGACTTTCACACAAAATGGAAAAAAAAATTCCTGCCCCTACAAGACCTTTCATCTTGCCAATCAGCCATGCAAGATTGGGCGTGTTTTGTTGTACTTTTAAAGTTACAGTTTAATAGGACTCTGGTTTGAGCAACATATAGTTTGTAAATCTTAAGGCAACAATGTTAAATAAGAAGGCACATTATGAGAATTGTTAGGAACATGCATGTTTCTTACAACAACCATTGGATAGTTCTGTTGTGTAAATCTAAGCCAGACACTTATGAGAAATAAAACTGAGGAGTTAAAGTTGTTAATAACTCATGCATTATACCTGTAGTTTGGACATCTATATTGTTTATACTCATTTCCTTACAGTTGGGGTGAGCTGTACAGATAGACAGATATACACATCCCCAGGAGTAGCATAAATCCATGAAGGTAACATCAGTTCTAACTGACTGGAGTGAAATGTACCTGACTGCCTGTCAGTTCTCTTTGTAAGTTAGGGTTCAGTGAACTCCCAGTTTGGAATCTTCCAGGATGAACCGAATTCAAATAAAAACTGCCCTGTAGGCAGTAAAGCTGAACTATAAGTCTGTCTTTCAGTGATTTTTGTTCTGATATTTTTCTTCATATTTGAAGCTACTGCCTCTGTGAATATTTTTACTTTGCAGACATTTTGCCCAATAAACTGTTCAAGTTTGTGTCTTGATTCCATGCCATTAGTTTGTATCAAAGCTTGCATGTATTCCTATGGCTTTTATTTTCTTTTCATTGTATGAATTGGACTAAAGCAATGCCATTCTTCAAAGTGAGAAGGCTTTATTTGGAAAAGTCCTTTGAAATTACTTTATTATAGATTCTAGAATTGCCTGACTAGTCATTTCTAGAATATAATTCCCAAGAAATTTCTTCCAATAAAGTGAATTATAGATTGCTAGCACATATTTTTTTCCTTGAATGGCAAACAGAGGAAAAAATAAAGAGGATTTTAACTTCAATTTTGAAGAAAAATTGTTTGGTTTGGTGGTCTGAAATTCAATCTATGATCATGGGTGCTTTGAGTAAAAAAATTCAGGACTGCTGTTTCTCCCCACCTCATTTTTTCAGGCCCTGACAATGTTTTTTTTTTTTTTTTTTAATATTATGAGAATATACATTCTGAGTAATGCTTACCATGAACATTTAAAACACAAATGGCACATCCAAGGTAAAAATAAAGGAAAGCAACTCAATAGCATTCTGTCAGAGAGTTGGATTTTATGGTCTCATGAGCGTAATTAGAAAGGTCAACCATGAAACTATCAAAGCTATGCACAAGACAAGGCTGAGAAAATGTTTTCCAGTAGATCTTTTATTTATTTTTAAATTTATTTTTATTTTTTATTTATTATTTTTTAATTTTTATTTTTACTTTACAATACTGTATTGGTTTTGCCATACATTGACATGAATGCACCACGGGTGTACATGCGTTCCCAAACATGAACCCCCCTCCCACCTCCCTCCCCATAACATCTCTCTCCAGTAGATCTTTTAATCTACAAACTCTAGGTCACATTTCTTATGTGCTTATAGATGTTAGGTATATTTGACAGATAGGCTAGAAATGGAGTGTCATTATTAATACGGAAAGCCAAGGCCATGATAGGCAGTCGGCTTATCCTGTGACTAGGTCTACAACCTATGGTTTGGTTTGGTTGCTAAGTCATGTCTGACTCTTGTGACCCCATATACTGTATCCTGCCAGGATCCTCTGTCCATGGGATTCTCCAGGCAAGAATACTGGAATGGGTTGCCATTTCCTTATCCAGGGGATCTTCCCAACCTAGGGATCAAACTTGGGTCTTTTGCTTTACAGGTGTGTATTGCAGGCGAATTCTTTATCAACCCACCCACAAAGTAAGCCCACTAAAACCTATAACAGACACTGATTCCATTTAGCCTCCGTTTTCTAATCAAGAAAGGGCAACAATATTGATTGTTGTCACAGCAAGATAAATGTAATTGGTGCGCAACTGTCATGAGATAGTCAGCAAAATTCCAGCTACTTTCATTGTTGAGATGAAGAAGAAATGGAATTATGGTACCATGATACCAGAAATTATCATGGAATACCTATCTATTGACTTACATTGTAAAAGAATCATTAAATGAAATAGTTTAGAGAAAGTCTTGAAGATGACCATTCAAAAAGAAATTAGTAGCTTTTGGTCAAAACAGCAACAACAATAACAAAAAAACTAGAGTTCACAAAACTTTGGCTTTGAGGAGATAGTAGCACCAGGTAGGAAGCAATATTATGTAGTAAGAGAAGAAATCATTAATGATTTAAAGTTTAATGAGAAAGGTATATTCCAGCAGAAAGGAGGTAAGATGCTTTGGTTTTCTTTTTTTTTTTTTTAATTTTCTTTCTTTCTTTTCTTTTTTTTTTTTTTGACAGTAGCACTATCCACAACATTCAGTTGGTCTTCACTTGATCAAACCCACTGGTTTGCAACTACATTCCCAGTTTTAGCACAGGGAGTCCTGCATCCTTGGCAATGTACTCTGTCCAGGTCAAAATGGTCTTCATTTTGGTCTTCATGACATTGTCTTGGTCTTCACAACACTGACTATGAGTTGGTCAAGATACGCAGTACTGAACGGAAGTTCATAAGGCTTTTCATCTTCATAGTTAAGGCTGTAATGTTACTCTGTTGTTGTTCAGTCGTTAAGTTGTGTCTGACTCTTGAAACCTTATGGATTGCAGCACACTAGGCTTCTCTGTCCTCCACTGTCTCCCAGAGTTCGCTCAAATTCATGTCCATTGAGTTGGTGATGCCATCTAACCATTTCATTCCCTGCCACTCCCTTATCCTTTTGGCTACAATCTTTCTCAGCATCAGGGTCTCTTCGCATCAGCTGAACAAAGTATTGCAGCTTCAGCATCAGGATCAGTCCTTCCAATGAATATTCAGGGTTGATTTCCTTTAGGATTGACTTGTTTGATCTCCTTGCTGTCCAAGGGACTCTCAAGAGTCTTCTCCAACACCACAATTTGAAAGCCTCAATTCTTCAGGTCTCAGCTTTCTTTATGGTCCAACTCTCACATCTGTACATGACTACTGGAAAAACTATAGTTTTGACTATGTGGACCTTTGACATCAAAGTGATGTCACTGCAATATGCTGTCTTGATTTATCATAGCTTTCCTTCCAAGCGTCTTTTAACTTCATGGCTGCAGTCACTGTCTGCAGTGATTTTGGAGCCCATGAAAATAAAATCTGTCAGTACTTCTATTTTTCCCCCTTCTATTTGCCATGAAATGATGGGACTGGATGCCATGATCTTGGTTTACTGAATGCTGAGTTTTAAGCCAGCTTTTTCATTCTCCTCTTTCACCCTCATCAAGAAGGATTTTAGTCCCTCTTCACTTTCTGCCATTAGAGTGGAATCTTCTGCATATCTGATGTTGTTGATATTTCTTGCAGCAATCTTGATTCCAGCTTAGGATTCATCCAGCCTGGCATTTTGCATGATGTACTTTGCATAGAAGTTAAATAAGCAGGGTTGTTTACAACATACAGCCTTGTTGTATTCCTTTCCCAATTTTGAACCAGTCTATTGTTCCATGTCCATTTCTACTGTTGCTTCTTGATCTGCAGACAGGTTTCTCAAGAGACAGTTAAGGGTCTGGTATTCCTGCCTCTTTAAGAATTTTCCAGTTTGTTGTGATCCACATGATCAAAGGGTTTAGTGTAGTCAATGAAGCAGAAGTGGATGCTTTTCTGGAATTCTCTTGCTTTTTCCAAGATCCAGTGAATGTTTGCAATTTGATCTCTGGTTCTTCTGCCTTTTCTAAATCCAGTTTGTATATCTGGAAGTTCTTGGTTCATGTACTGCTGAAGCCTAGCATGAAGGATCTTGAGCATCACCTTGCTAGTGTGTGAAATGAGCACAATTGTAAAGTAGTTTGATCTTTGGAATTGCCCTTCTTTGGGATTGGAATGTGGAGAAGGCAATTGCACCCCGCTCCAGTATTCTTGCCTGGAAAATCCCATGGATGGAGGAGCCTGGTAGGCTGCAGTCCATGGGGTCGCTAAGAGTCAGACACGACTGAGCGACTTCACTTTCATGCATTGGAGAAGGAAATGGCAACCCACTCCAGTGTTCTTGCCTGGAGAATCCCAGGAATGGTGGAGCCTGATGGGCTGCCATCTATGGGGTTGCACAGAGTCGGACACGACTGAAGCAACTTAGCAGCAGCAGCAGCAGCAGCAGGGATTGGAATGAAAACTGACCTTTTCCAGTCCTATGGCCACTGCTGACATTTCCAAATTTGCTGGCATATTGAGTGCAGCACTTTAACACCATCATCTTTTAGGATTTTAAATAGCTCAGCTGGAATTCCATTGCCTCCACTAGCTTTGTTTGCAGTGATGCTTCTTAAGGCCCATTTGACTTCACATTCTAGGATGTGTGGCTCTAGGTGAGTGATCACACCATCATGGTTATCTGGGTCATTAAGATCTTTTTTGAATAGTTCTTCTGTGTATTTTTGCCACCTCTTCTTAATATCTTCTGCTTCTGTAGGTCCTTACCATTTCTGTCCTTTATCATGCCCATCTTTGCATGAAATGTTCATTTAATATCTCCAGTTTTCTTGAAGAGATTTCTAGTCTTTCTCATTTTATTGTTTTCCTCTATTTCTTTGCATTGTTCTTTTAAAAAGAGCTTCCTGTCTCTCTTTGCTATTCTCTGGAACTTTGCATTCAGTTGGGGATATCTTTCCCTTTCTCCCTTGCCTTTTGCTTTTTTTTTTTTTTTTAATTCCTCAGCTATTTGTAAAGCCTCCTCAGACAACCACTTTGCCTTCTTGCATTTCTTTTTCTTTGGGAAGGTTTTGGTCACTGCCTCCTGTACAGTGCCATGAAACTCTGTCCATAGTTCTTTGGGCACTTTGTCTACCAGATCTAATACCTTGAATCTATTCATCACTGCAGCTCTGTAATCATGAGGATTTGATTTAGATCATACTTGAATGGACTAGTGTTTTCCCCTACCTTCTTCAATTTAAACCTGAACTTTGCAATAAGGAGCTCATGATCTGAGCCACAGTCAGCTCCAGGTCTTGCTTTTCTGATTGTATACAGCTTCTCCATCTTTGACTGCAAAGAACATAATCAATCTGATTTCAGTATTAACTGTCTGGTGATGTCCATGTGTACAGCTGTCTCTTGGGTTGTTCAAAAAGGATATTTGCTATGATCAGCCTGTTCTCTTGACAAAATTCTGTTAGCCTTTCCCCTGCTTCATTTTGTACTCCAAAGCCAAACTTTCCTGTTATTCCGTGTATCTCTTGACTTTCTATTTCTGCCTTCCAATCCCCTATAATGAAAAGGACATCTTTTTTTTTTTTTTGGTGTTAGTTCTAGAAGTCACTGTGGGCTTCCCAGGTGGTTCAGTGGTTCAGATGGAAGAGATACTCATTCAATCCCTGAATCGGGAAGATCATCTGGAGGGGGAAATGGCAACCACCCAAGTATTCTTGTCTGGAGAATCAGGGACCGAGGAGCCTGGCAGGCTACAGTCCATGGGGTCACAGAGTTGGATACAACTGAGAGACCAAACATGCGCACCAGAAGGTATAGTAGGTCTTCATAAAACCAGTCAATTTCAGCTCCCTCAGTTTCAGTAGTTTTGGCATAGACTTGGGTTACTGTGATGTTGAATGGCTTGCCTTGGAAAGAACCGAGATCATTCTGTCATTTTTGAGGCTGAACCCAAGTAATGTATTTTGGTCTCTTTTGTTGACTATGAGGGCTACTGCATTTATTCTAAGGGATTCTTGCCCATGGTAGTAGATACAATGGTCATCTGAATTAAATTTGCCCATTCCCATACATTTTAGTTCACTGATTCCTAAAATGTTAATATTCACTCTTGCCCTCTACTGCTTGACCATGTCAAATTTACATGGCAACCTGGAAAATCCCATGGACAGAGGAGCCTGGTGGGCTGCAGTCCATGGGGTCACTAAGAGTCGGGCATGACTGAGTGACTTCCCTTTCACTTTTCACTTTCATGCATTGGAGAAGGAAATGGCAACCCACTCCAGTGTTCTTGTTTGGAGAATCCCAGGGACAGGGGAGCCTGGTGGGCTGCCGTCTATGGGATCACACAGAGTTGGACACGACTGAAGCGACTTAGCAGCATGGACATCACATTCCAGGTTCCTACACAGTATTGTTCTTTACAGCATCAGACTTTACTTTCACCACCAGATACATCCACAACTGAGCAACGTGGCCTATCCACTTCATTCTTTCTGGAGCTATTAGTAATTGCCCTCTGCTCTTCCCCAGTAGCATATTGGACACCTTCTGACCTGGTGTGGGAGGGTGGGGGGAGGGACTCATCTTTAGGTGCCATATCGTTTTCCTTTTCATACTGCTCACCAGATTCTGCAGGCAAGAATACTGGAGTGGGTTGCCATTTCTTCCTCAGGTAGACCGTGTTTTGTCAGAACTCTTCAGGACGGGTATATTTTCTGGTAATGAAATACCATTTTCACAATTTTTTATTAAAAGTGTTTGCTGGATAGGTGGACACAGCCCCTCTTGCGCTCTCTAGTGGATATTTCCAGAAGTGTTAGGATGGGATTATGTCATACAGAAGTGAAACAGTGATCTGGAGACGGTGGGGGAGAATGTGAATTATAATAAACGTCTCTGTTCGGTTCAGTTCAGTTGCTCAGTCATGTTCGACTCTGCGACGCCATGGACTGCAGCACACCAGGCTTCCCTGTCCATCACCAACTCTCAGGGCTAGCTCAGACTCATGTCCATCGAGTCGGTGATGGCATCCAACCATCTTATCCTCTGTTGTCCCCCTCTTCTCCTGCCTTCAATCTTTCCCAGCATCAGGGTCTTTCCCAAGGAGTCAGTTCTTCCCATCAGGTGGCCAAAGTATTGGAGTTTCAGCTTCAGCATCAGTCCTTCCAATGAACATTCAGGACTGATTTCCTTTAGGATTGACGTCTAGGCGAAAAAACATCTAGAATAAACATTTAGGAGAAAGAAAAATACCAAACTAGTCTGCAAAGAGATTTTGGATTTCTCCCTTGACCAGCAGTCCCGCCCCACCCCTGGGATGATGGTACGGTAGCTGTTAGGATGTGGGCGATGTTAGGATGCTAGTGGGGAAGGAGCGAGGCGCCGGTGGAGCTGGAATCCTGATATCCCCTTCCCCCACCTCCTCGCCAGCCATAGAGTCCCACCTCCGACTGCCCTGCCGCCCTCCCTGAAGGCTAATTCAGGAGACTTCCAGCCTATAGCCCGGCCAGGTCCTGTGGCTGCAGATGGAGCAGCTGCTACATCATCAGCGCTCCTGGTACCAGGATAGCCTTGTATTCCTCAGTAAGAGCTATGGTAACGTGCTCTGTGATGACGTTGGATGGCGTCATCTGTCATCCAGTACCTGAGAGGAATAAGTTCTCCTACCAGGTGATGAAAGGCAACTTGCCTCTGTGCGGCCATGCCAATCCAGGCGAGGTGCTGATCCTCAGGGGTGAGGATGGGGGCGTCCAGCGGGAAGTGGTGCAGCATTCCTCCGTGGAGTCAGTGGTCCAGTGGGAGAATAGGGCCATGTCATTCAAGTCTCTTATGCAGTTCCTGCCGGGCATGGCCTTTGAATGTGCTGTACTGTGCTTAGACTCTCAGTTGTGTCTGACTCTTTGTGACCCTATGTTATGTAGCCCGCCAGGTTCCGCTGTCCATGGGATTCTCCCAGCAAGAATACTGGAGTGGGTAGCCTATCCCTTCTCCAGGGGATCTTCCCAACCTAGGGATCAAACGGGTCTCCTGCATTGCAGATGGATTCTTTACCTGCTGAGCTACCAGGGAAGCCCATGACCCTTCGCTACTCCAGTTCAAAGCTCACCCTATCCGTGGGTGATGGTTTTGAGCTCCATGAAGCATAGCCAGGATGCTTTTGATATCATTATCACTGACTCCTCAGACCGTCTGGGCCCTGCTGAGAACCTCTTCAAGAAGTCCTGTTACCGGCTCATCCCTGAAAGAGGATGGCGTCCTTTGCTGCCAGGGTGAGTGTTAGTGGCTGAACCTGGACCTCATCAAGGACATGCTGGGAGTTCTGCTAATCACTCTTTCTGGGCGTGGGCTACGCTTTGTGCCCCACCCCCACCTACCCCAGCGGCCAAATCGGCTTCATGTGCCTTCCTCCGTGCGAGCTGATTAGTTTCAGTCGTGTCCAACTCTTTGCGACCCCATGAAATGTACCCTGCCAGGTTCCTCTGTCCATGGAATTCTCCAGGCAAGAATACTGGGTTGCTATGCACTTCTCCAGGGGATCCTAAATTGGCTTCATGCTGTGTGGCAAATATCCAAGCACAAACTTCTTGGAGCCCCGGAGGCAGCTGACACAGAAGCAGGTGGAACAGATGCAACTGAAATGCTACAATTCTGATGTGCACCGGGCAGCCTTCGTCCTGCCTGAGTTTGCCCGCAAGGCCCCGAATGGTGCGTGCTGAGCCCAGGGGCCAGCTGCCCATGACCTCCGTGAACAGTGACCCTCCAGGGTACCTGGACCCCGCCAGCCCTAGAGAAGACTCCTGCTGGCTCGCTCCCCAACCCAGTGTTACAGGCTGCAGAATGATGCCTGGCTTGCCCTCTTAGATGGAGTGTCTTTCTCTCTGTGTGGCGTTCAGCTTCCAAGCTTATACCAGATGCCTGCAGCACCACCTCCGCCTTCTGTCACCCCTCACTGATCAAACATGTGTATCTAGAACAGCAATGAGAACAAAGTACTCTGCAAATATTAGGAACTCAACACAAGATATTTGTATACTGGCTATTTTTGAGTATGTAAGAGCCTATTTTGGAGGAGGGGATGCTTTGGGCTTCCTGATGTCTCAGAAGGTAAAGAATTTGCCTGCAATGGAGGAGATCTGGGTTTGATCCCTGGGTTGGGAAGATCCCCTGGAGAAAGAAATGGCTACCCACTCTAATATTCTTGCCTGGAGAATTCCATGGTCAGAGGAGCCTGGCCACAAAGAATCGGACACAGCTTAATGACTCTCTCTGTCTCTGTCTCTGTCTCTGTCTCTGTCTCTGTCTCTCTCTCACACACACACACCCCTCCCTTCTAAGCCACTAGTAGCTGAGAACTTCACAGTACAGTTTATGTCTTGGAAGAGGAGAGAGTAATTTGATGAGCTACAAATTAGCTATTCATTAAGAAGCTAAAGCATAAATTAAAGGTAAAGTAGTGGGTCATAGCATAGTATATTTGAACCCAGAAGTTGAAATTGGGGCAGAAATGGTCTTCCTCACACTATTCCCTTCCTTCACTTAAAGTGAATCTCTTGCCTGTTATCAAAAGAGCGAGCTCAAGAAAGGGAAAGGAGAAACAGAAGAAAACCACAAAAATGAAACAGGCAAGAGTTGTTCTAAATTCTCTTCATTCACTCAAAATTAGAACAGTGAAATTCAAACCCACTGAATAATAATCATGGCCCCATTTGCCTAATTTTCAAATATCTTAAGCTGGAGTAGGCATGTGTTATCTAGTACATGAGCCATGTGATGGAGGTGGAAATAATCCTGTTTGATAAAGATAAAAGATCTTGAAAAGGATTTTCTAGAGAACAGGCCTATTCTAGACTTTAAGCCTGCCTGAGGCTCCAGAAAACTAAATGTAAAATGTTGTGGTAACATATTTGGTCATGTACAGTTATACAAACACCCTCAATTAGTTTTTGACTCACTTTTTATTTTCTCCCAAATTTGTGTAATAGTGCCAAATGCATTAACATTGTAACATTTATGCCTCGATTCTGTCTGCTTCTCTGATGGCTCAGATGATAGAGCGTCTGCCCACAATGCAGGAGACCCATGTTCGATTCCTGGGTCAGGAAGATCCTCTGGAGAAGGAAATGGCAATCTACTCCAGCACTCTTGCCTGGAAAATCCCATGGATGGAGGAGCCTGGTAGGCTACAGTCCATGGGGTCGCAAAGAGTTGGACACGACTGAGCGACTTCACTTTCTGTCTTCTTGGCTTTTTTTTTTTTTTTTTGAAGGGAAGCAGAAGGTAACAGTGGTGGGACTTGGAAATATTGGCTACCTAGGAAGAGTCTTTCTGACCCTAGCTAGTTTTGAAAGCTGATATGCCTCCCACCTGGCTTCCCAGGTGGTGCTAGTGATAAAGAACCTGCCTGCCAATGAAGGAGACATAAGAGATGCAGGTTCAGTCCCTGGGTCAGGAAGATCCCCTGGAGAAGGGCATGGCATCCCACTCCAGTATTCTTGCCTGCAGAATCCCATGGACAGAGGAGCCTGGCAGGCTACGGTCTATAGGGTTGCAAAGAGTCAGACACGACTGAAGTGATTTAGCATGCACGCATGCACATGTCTCCCAACACCTACTAGGTGATCTGCCAAATCTGACATTTTTTCACTATTCAACTATATGTTTTATGATGTACAGTTTGCCTGCTACCTCACTGGATCTTGCCTTTCTTTATGGAAACTATGAGAAGATCTATATATCTTGCCTGAGATGTAGGTATATATAACTTTATATTGGCTTAGAAGTTGATGTAACAGTAGAGATTATGAGCTATAACCATGTCCCCCACTAAGTACTGGTAATCTTTCTTGGAATGTGGAAAACTCCTCGATTCATTCATCAAATAGGTATTCAAAGCATGACCACTACATGCTACAGGGTTTACAATTCTAGAGTGCATCTTATAGTTTTTTGGTATTTAGAGATATTAAAAAAAAAAAAACCTTTTTAAAAGTTTATAATGTTAAAACTATAATAAAGCCAGAAATCAACACCTACTCAAAATTGCTAGTCAAACTTTGTCAATAAAGGCAATTATATTTTATAGTATAGTATTTAAAGGAATTTAGATAGAAATTATATATAAATGACATGGATGTTTGTGGGGCTGTGTTTCAGTTCACTCAAACTCATGTCCATCGAGTCGGTGATGCCATCCAGCCATCTCATCCTGTGTTGTCCCCTTCTCCTCCTGCCCCCAATCCCTCCCAGCATCAGAGTCTTTTCCAATGAGTCAACTCTTCGCATGAGGTGGCCAAAGTACTGGAGTTTCAGCTTTAGCATCATTCCTTCCAAAGAACACCCAGGACTGATCTCCTTTAGAATGGGCTGGTTGTGTTTAGGTTTTCTTATATTTTGGGGACAGATAAACAGTTTCATAGGATTTCTATGTTGTAAAAATAGCTGAAACTAAATTGTAAGCTTCAAAATTGTCCCAGTTTTGCTTGACTGAAAGGACATGTAATAAGGGTTTGTATGTAGAAGCCATAAACCAAGTTATTAAACATACGATTAGCAAGACCAAGTCATCTAGCCCATGTTCCTATTGATTGATGATGTTTATTAATTCTCCACTGTGTGCTAAACTTTAGGGCTTCCCTGGTGGCTCAGAGGTAAAGAACTCGCCTGCTAGGGCAGGAGACACAGTTTAGATTCCTGGGTCGGGAAGATCGCCTAGAGAAGGAAATAGCAACCCGCTCCAGTATTCTTGCCTGAGAAATCCCATGTAACAGCAGACCCTGGCAGAGTACAGTCCATGGGGTCACAAAAGAGTTGAGCATGACTTAGCAACTAAAGCAAAAACAGCAATGCTAAACTTTAGGGAACATTCTTTTTGAAAAAACCTTCAGTCAGAAAACGGACAAAAATATTTAGATTCAGTTATGAATGCTAGATCACTGTGGGTTTGGAAAAAAAACCACTATACTATCTATAAATTCACTAAATAAAATTTGTGCTACCTTTGGTTAGACAATCAGTGGAGAAGAAAATAAGTGAGAACTTGGATTTGGGACACTCTAGTAATTCATGTGACCTGATTAATCTCTTACACAACACTTATTTAAATAATTTGCTCACCCTAATTTTAGATCTCTAAATTGCTCATACTTTGTGTGTAGAAACTGATTATGATTGTCATATCCATGAAGTGATACAGAACTAAGAAATTTCAACTCAGATCTCAAAATTAGTAGGCATGTATTAATTTGAAATCTGCTTATCTTAATGTAGCTCCAGTGGTTTGAATGTATGTGAATTTTTAATATTGTATGATTAATGAAAGGAGCTACTGGTGACCACTTCAGGGATTGAAATAGCTGAAAAGGGCAAAAATAAATCCATTGTGTTTTATTATAGTAGTTTTGGGGTACCATTGGAGGCAGAGATCATTGAACTGACCATTCTAAAATATAAAAAATATTTTTGTGCCAAGACCATTGAGTCAGCAGTGTTTCAGTGGCTTCTTAAACACACAAACAAAAAATCAAGCAAGAAACACATATTTAGATGCGTGTGTGCCTGCTCAGTTGTACCTGACTCTTTGAGACCCTGTGGACTGTAGCCCGCCATGGTCCTCTATCCATGGGGTTATCCCAGCAAGAATGCTGAGGTGGGTTGCTGTGCCCTCCTCCAGAGGAACTCCTGACCCGGGGACTGAACTTTTGTCTCCGCCACTGCAGATGAAGCCCTATGTTTAGGTGACCAGAATCCAAATTCATGTATTGAATCAGAACTATAAAGAAAACCTATTTAATTTTCCAGCTATCTTAGTAGAAGGTATTGAGTAAGCATTAAGGATTATTATTATTATTATTACCACCACCATCATCATCATCATTAATTGTGTTAAAAGGAAACTTTGGGAGGCATAAGTGACCTGCTGGCAAGGATTATCCACTCTGGAGCATGCAGTGGATTGGTTTTGCTCTCAGCAGTAGGCAGCATTATAATCAAAAGAAATTGCCCATATGGGGTTGAAAAGACACTGTGATAATTAAGTTCACCAGAAAGACAAAGAAAGTTTTGGAGCTTATTGTAAACCATGACTCTCTGAACCTTCCAAAGATTTCACTGACTGCAGTGTCTAAATCAGAAGATATAGAAGTTGTTTTGTTTTTTTTTTCCCCATGCTCAGCAAAAACTGTTAACTGGCTTTTGTGTGGGGGGTATAAATAAACATTCACTTAGTGTTTCTCATATTCCACTGAGTCAATATTAAACTGCACTTTTCTATTTTTGATAAGAGTCATCATCAAAACGTTTGTTTGTCTTTGTAAAGATTTTCCCATATGTCCATGGTTCAGTTAAACATTCTCTGCCATCTAGGAAATTAGAGCTTAAAATAGTATCAATACTTCACCAATTTATGTCTCAACAAACCTTTTTTTAATTGAAGTTTCCTGAAAGCCTTGACCTTTACATAAATAAGAATAGAAAATGGATACTGGGGTTTGCAAAATACAAAAATGTACTATTTTTGAAAATCCCACGAAGTACCGTATTTGTTGCTGTCATTTGAGAACAGGACAACACATAAATTTAGCATATTTAGTAACTTTTCACACAGAGAGGTTACAAAGACTTGTTTGAGCATCAAGGGAATAACCCGGAATAAATACCTAAATCAGTGTTTCTCAAGTGTCATTGATGATATCAGTCTTCCTACTAAATACTCCAGGTGATTTTGATACTTACAGTTCACTTACTATTTACTGTGCTTTGAATTATACCACCGTAACCTCCATATTCTTGATCTAACAGCAAATGCCTTTCCGTATTAGAATTCAGAAACTTTGAGAACCAAATGGATTAGATATCCAACTTTCAGATCTTTAAATACATTATTTCACTCAGTTCTAAGAAAACTTTTTAGTTTGATGGATTTCAATCTTAATAATATAACCTACTCTGTAAAATACAAATGTAATCCATTTTTTCCACAAAATCTGTCTGAGGAAGTGTTTGTATGTGTCCCTTCTCTCTGGCTCAGTGCTAAAGAATCCGCCTGCAGTTTAGGAGGCATGGGTTTGATCCCTGGGTTGGGAAGATCCCCTGCAGAACGGAATGGCTACCCACTCCAGTATCCTTGCCTGGAGAATCCCATGGACAGAGGACCCTGGTGAAAGGGGACTTCAGTGGCTAAACCACCTTCTCTCTCCAAATGACCTTGACATCAGTATGTTCAAGTGGCTTATACCATTTCTGAGTTATTAAGGTTTGGCTTAATATTTTCTGATTAGCCACAATTTCAATGTATTTGCTTTAAAGAGGCTTTTGTAAGTGATAAACAAAAGTTCTACCATGCAAAGAAAGATATTATATGTAAATAAGGCAATATTTGTAGCATGACAATCAAAGATACCTCAAGGAGTGGGGCATTGGATTATGTACTTAGTTGCCAGTAATAGATTATAGTTATAGATTATAGGAGACTATTATATAAAAATATTATTTACCTAGAGTTGGCATAAAATATGCCAGAAAAAGTTTTAAAAGAAATTTCAATTTGCTCACTGTATGAAAAAAAGAATAGACCACAGCCCACTTCCATGAAACAATTGCATTAGTAAGGGGAATTTTATTTTTAAAACCAAAAAGACAGACTTTTTAAAAAACTATTGCTATTTACTGTACTTTAAACAGTTCTTCTATGAAGGTGTTTCTGGTGTATTAAAGACCTGTTCCAGTCAAAAGTATTCTCTACTGGCTGATGAAATAATTATACTAAGCTATCAAGAGACTGTTCCTGACTTCCCAGGGTAAAATTTCTTTCTTTAGCAACCACAGATTGACATGCTTCACTGTTCATTATTCATTATTCTTTTGCTTCCTCTGCTTTACAGTCTGGATCCAGAAAAGTCTCCTTGGAGACTTTATTGCACATGCTTGGACATCTTGATGATGGCTACGGGTTTTTTTTTTTGTATTGCTTTTGTTGTTGTTGTTTGGTTTTTCTTACTTGTCAGGGGGTCATTTGACTAGAACTTAAGCAGTTTATGGTTGTTCTAGATAGTCTTCAGAGGCTGAGTCACTTCTCCAATTTCTGTTGTTTTTAGTTTTGTTTGTGTGTTTGTTGCTTTTGTCTGTGGCTGGAGAGGTCTTTCTGAAATAAACAACTCACTGAACACAAAAACAATCAATCAAACCTGCTAGTTTTCCTCAAGAGGCTCAATGTTTAGTTTATTCATTAAGAAACTTTTGCCTTGTGTTTTTCCCTCTCCCCTTCCATCTCTTCTTCCTTATGTTTATAAGAAAAACTCAAGCAGCTTTGTGTTTTAATAGGCAGGGCTGAAGGCAGAGTTCTGCCTCTGGGAAATGTTTATTCTGGAAAAACACAGGAGACTTCTGTTTGGTCTGACTTATCTAGACTAAGTCATAAGCCATCTTGGGCTAAAGAAGAGAAGATGCCTTAAATATTGATGCCTGTCCAGACTCACTTTTATGTTTAAAAGCCAAAGAATTGTGGCCACTGCAACCTCTTAATTCATCAGTAAATAGTCATCAGTGCATTAATATTTTGTTAGTCATCTTTCCTTCTGGGGATATGAATAAAGTTCATAAACACAATAGTTTTTTTTTGTTATTTATCAAACAAATGGTTATTCTTGACAAGTAGCCATTTTTAAGCTTTCTGTAGTTACTTGAAAGAACAATGTTAAGGAAAAATCAAATTGTGTATTTATTTATACCAGAGCTGTGCATGTCTCTGGGCTGGGAGACGTGGGGAGTATGGAGGGAAGAGAATGTGAGCAGTATCCTGATTCTGCTTTGTCCTTTCTTTGCTCTTAAACCTCTGTGCAGATCTGCCAGAAATTATCACCCAAGGGATTCTAGTTCTCTGTTCCTGCTTCCAGCTAGCAGCCCAGGGCAGGGCTACCCTACTCCCTCCTCCTGAGTTGGCTACTATTCCATTTGAAATAGAGAAAGGGAAAAACTAGTTGAGGGCTTTCATGCTATTTTTTTTTTAACTTCTCAGACTAAACCTAGTGGAAGCCTTTTTATTCACTTAATTGCCTAGTCTTCACTCACTGTATAAACAGAGTATACTTGCAAGTGTAGAGTCAACAATGGTGGGGGGGGGGGGAGGCGGTGTCGATAAGAGAAAGGGCAAGGAAAAAAAACCTTAAAGAAAGAAATAGAAGCCTTCCTTACCTTGAAGTCTAAAGGAAATCAATCCTGAATATTCATTGGAAGGACTGATGCTGAAGCTGAAGCTCCAATACTTTGCCCACCTGATGCGAAGAGCCGACTCATCAGAAAAGGCCCTGATGCTGGGAAAGACTGAAGGCAGGAGGAGAAGGGGATGACAGAGGATGAGATGGTTGGATGGCATCACCAACTAAATGGAAATAAGTTTGAGCAAGCTCCGGGAGATGGTGAAGGACAAGAAAGCTTGGTGTGCTGCAGTCCATGGGATCACAAAGAGGAGGGTGCAATTGAGCGACTGAACAACAACCTTGAAGTCTAGCTGGTGGAAAATTACATACCCTAGTTGAATAAATGAAAACAATTAAAAAGCAAGAGGCAAAATAAATAATGTAAATACCATCTGAGCCACTAGGGAAGTCCATATGTAAGTGCTGATAGGGATGGGAGAACTGCAAATATTTAGTTCAGTTCACCATTTGAGTAGACATTATGCGCTAGAACCTGTATCAGAAATGTGATGGAAAATAAGAGGTAAGCATCTGGAGGCAGATATAGCTATAGATAACTTTATTATGAGGTACACTGGGTTTCCCTGGTAGCTCAGTCAGTAAAGAATCCACCTGTAATGCAGGAGACCCAGCTTTGATCCCTAGGTCAGGAAGATCTCCTGGAGGAGGAATTGGCCACCCACTCCACTATTCTTGCCTGGGAAATCCCATGGACAGAGGAGTCTGGCAGGGTACAGCCTACGGGGTCACAGGAGTTGGACACGACTTACTGACTAAATCACCACACTGTGCTGAGTGTTTTAAGATCAACAAAATACCATGGGGGAAATTGTGAAGGGAAACATTTTGAGTTGAGAGGGTAAGGGTTCTGCACTAAATTCGAGTGTGTGTGTGTGTGGTGGGGACGTTCCCCACACCGAAAAGCAGCTCTCTGACGTGAAGCAGGTATCCTGCATTCAGCTCAGTTCTAACACTATCTGCCCCGTGGTGGTGGCTTAGTCACTAAGCCGTGCCCGACTCTTGTGACCACATGGACTATAGTCCTCCAGATTCCTCTGTCCATGCGGTTCTCCAGGCAAGAATACTGGAATGCATTGCCATTTCCTTCTCCACTATCTACCCAGAGGTAGTATCAGGTTCCACAGGTTAAGGATTTAGTCCTACAAGACAGTACCCCCCTCAACCAGACCCCAATCACAAGCGCAGGTAATTGCCTGTGCTTCTGACGGTTGAGGATAGATTGCCAACAACTTCCTCTTCAGGCTCAAATATTTACTAGAGCAGCTCACTGAACTCAAATACTTTACCTACTAGATTACCAGTGTATTATATGTTTTTCTAATTTTTTTAACAAAAAACTTTTTCTTGTGGTCAAATTCACATAATATAAACATACCATTTTAACATGTTTAACTGTGCAGCTCAGTGTCACTGAGTATATTCACATTGTTGTGCACTCTCACAACAGCCTCCTCCTGAACCTTTCACCTTCTTAAAGTGAAACTCTGTCCCCATTAAACATTAACTTCCTATCCCCACTCCCCACCACCCCAACCCTCAGCCCCCAGCATCTACCAATGTACTTTCTGACTCTATGAACTTGACTGTTCTAGGTACCTGAAATAAGTTTCCTGGTATATCATAAAAGTGTATGACTTAGGAACAGCCAGATAGAAGACAGGCATAGGGCTAGGTGTGGGGAAAGGGCGAGAGCTTCCACATTCTGCCTCACTCTCCCAGCATCTCCACAGGTTCACCAACCTAGAAGCTCTCTGAACTCCCTTCTTTTGGGTGTTTATGGAGACTCCATTACATGGTCACACTTGATTAACTTGTAACCATTGGTGGCCACTGACCACTGGTGACTAACACAACCTCCAGCCCCTCTCCCTTCCCAGGAATTCAGAGGGTGGAACTAAAAGTTCCAAACATCTATTCCTGATTGATTCTCCTGGTTAACCAGTCCCCATCTTCAGGTGCTTTCCAAAAGTCACTTTATTAACATAAATTCAATTGCAGTGGAAAGGGGGTTTCATATTTCACCTTTAAGGCTTTGAAGAATTGCCAGAACTGAGGGCAAGAGACCAAATATTATGATGTCTCTATTGCTTTTATCACTCAGGAAATTCCATGGGGTTGGGGAGCTCTGAGCCAGAAACCTTAGGCAAAGACCAAATATACATGAGAAATATATTTTGATCATCTGAATGATTATATTTATATATTTCTTATAAATCACAATATTGCAGGGGGTTAGGAAAGTTTTGTGTAAGAGGTGTGATTTGAGCTTGGCTGTGAAGGATGTAGCTAATATCTTAAAGGTAGAAACGGTAGGAGTGTGGGGGAGTGTAAGGTGTGGGGGAAGTGTAGGGTGTATTCAGATTCCCCTGTTGTATTTCAAACATATTGCATAAAGTAGGCTGCAGGAGGAAGTCAGACAGAAAGACATGCTAGAGGTCAAAGTCCTTGAAAGCAAAACTGAGCAGCTGGAACTTAATTTTGTAGACAACGGCAATACTGATGATTTTTGAAGAAAGAAGTAAAGTGAAGAAACCTATCCTTTAGGAAGCAGTTTAGCATATGGTTAAGAGCCGGTACTCTAAAGTCAGGCAAAACTGGGTGCAATCAATGAATATTTATTGAGCTCCTATGTTCCAGGGACTATTCTAGTAACTGGGGCCAAAGTAGTGATGTATACTGGCAAGACCTCTGCTCTCATGGTGCTGACTTTTCAGCTATGGACAGGAGAGATGAATGATAACACACACAAAGGCATTTTCTAGATAATTTAGGTAAGAGTGATGAACAAAATAAAACAAGGCAATATGATGATGACTGGCAGACACAGGTAAACTGCTTTAAATTTGATGGTTAGAGAAGGCCTCACTAATGACATGAAGTTTGAGTTAAGACATGAATTACATGATGGGATGATCGGCAAGGTCTTCCAATCAAAGCAAAGAGCAGATTTAAAGGCCCTTGTGGGAATGAGTATGATGTGTTCCAAAAACAGACAGAAGGCCTGCTTGGCTGGACTGAAATAAATAAAGGGGACACCTGCATGGAAGTAAATTCTAGAAGGAGGCAAGGGTCCGATTACATTTGCCTTTGTAGACCACGGTGAGGATTTGTTTTTATTCTACTTGTAATGGGAAGCCATCAGAAGAGATTTCATGATATCATATGGTTCATATTTTTAAAAAGGTGGCTCTGGCCAATGTTGAGAATTGTATGGAGTATACATAGAATTAGAGGACTCAGGACATGTTTTAAAGGTAGTACAGGAAAAATTTGTTCAAAAGCTATTGTTTCTAGTTATTTGACTTTGAACAAATTGCTTAACCTCACCTCAGTGTTCACATCTGTAAAAAAAATGATATAATGGTAATGACCTTAGAAAGCTGTTGTGAAGATTAAATTAAAACTCCACATAATAATACAGCTAACACTACATCACACATACTCTTTCAAGGATAGCAGCTGTTATTATTACTATTCTGACAGTGATAATAACTTTGGATTGGACTTGTGAGTAACTGCAGGCATGATGATCTGTTAGGAGGCTATTGTGATTATCCAGGTGAGTCAAAGTGAGAGGCTGGAATAGGGCAATGGAAAGGAAAAGTGGGAAAGTATCATGTTAATAAATTTAATTAATGCACACCAAACATTTAATTTAAGTAGGAATACTTAATGACAGATTCAAATGACTAATAAAGTTTAACACTAGTATGTGCAGAGTCAAAACTCACTTCTGTGATGAGACTGGAAATAAAATTGCTAATGCTGTATTTTCTCTCCCTTAATTCCTGGTTGACTAATGACTTTTCTATATATCATTTCCTATCACAGAAAACCATAATTCATTTAAAGTATGCTGTTGAGACGTGGTCAAAATACATCAACAGAGACTTCAGATGAAATGGTGGTGGATGCATTGCACTCTCCTTCAACTCTGTGCTATAACGAAAATCTTCTCAGGCTATGTCTGAACTTGAGGTGATTCTCTTGTTTTCATAAATAAAAATAAAAGTCGACCTTCTGTTTGTTGTTTTATGTTTGGGGTGAATCTGGTTACCTTATCAATGGAAATGAATTGTTGATAGTATTGGTAATTTTCTTCTAACATTATATGAGTTACTAGATAAGCCACCATCCTTGGAATATGAAAGGACAGTTTTAGTTTATTCCGTTCTGTTTTCTGATGTTGATGGCTCATGACAGACCTAGAGAGACTGAAGTTCAAAGGACTGGTCTAATATTTATGAAGTTTAATGCACAATTATCTAGGTGACAAAACATTATCCATAAAGGTTAAGGCTTCTGAATATTAAAACTTTGAAGAGTTCTTTGGCAGGTGTGAATTTTTATCAATTCTTTCCTTATAGATGAGTGAAAAGAAGCCAGATTTAAAATATATGAATCACCAGGCAAAGGCAGATAGGACTCAGAAAAATTCTGGCTAACTCACCACTGCAATTGTTATTTAATTTTATTTTTTAAGATTCAGGTTTTTGGAAAAACAATTAAAAAGTTGAATGAGAGGGAGAAAAGGAGTGGATGTGTTGTCTAGGTATTTTATAGACCATTCAAAAGACATTAATTAGTAAGGTAATACAATGGACATATGTGTTCTGATTCAAATGCTTTTAGAAAATGAAACGTTTTAATAAAAATCATGTAAGTGCAATCAAAGGAAACCTTGCCTATGAGCAAGGTTTTAAACAAATAGTAACATATGCATTTTATTTTATTTTATTTTATTTTTTTTATTTTTCCAAAGATTTTTTTTTGGTATTTTTATTTATTTATTTATTTATTTTAAATGTTAAAATCTTTAATTCTTACATGCGTTCCCAAACATGAACCCCCCTCCCACCTCCCTCCCCACAACATCTCTCTGGGTCATCCCCATGCACCAGCCCCAAGCATGCTGCACCCTACGTCAGACATGGACAGGCGATTCAATTCTTACATGACAGTATACATGTTAGAATTCCCATTCTCCCAAATCATCCCACCCTCTCCCTCTCCCTCTGAGTCCAAAAGTCTGTTATACACATCTGTGTCTTTTTTCCTGTCTTGCATACAGGGTCGTCATTGCCATCTTCCTAAATTCCATATATATGTGTTAGTATACTGTATTGGTGTTTTTCTTTCTGGCTTACTTCACTCTGTATAATTGGCTCCAGTTTCATCCATCTCATCAGAACTGATTCAAATGAATTCTTTTTAATGGCTGAGTAATACTCCATTGTGTATATGTACCACAGCTTTCTTATCCATTCATCTGCTGATGGACATCTAGGTTGTTTCCATGTCCTGGCTATTATAAACAGTGCTGCGATGAACATTGGGGTACATGTGTCTCTTTCCATTCTGGTTTCCTTGGTGTGTATGCCCAGCAGTGGGATTGCTGGGTCATAAGGTAGTTCTATTTGCAATTTTTTAAGGAATCTCCACACTGTTCTCCATAGTGGCTGTACTAGTTTGCATTCCCACCAACAGTGTAGGAGGGTTCCCTTTTCTCCACACCCTCTCCAGCATTTATTGCTTGCAGATTTTTGGATCGGCAGCCATTCTGACTGGTGTGAAGTGGTACCTCATTGTGGTTTTGATTTGCATTTCTCTAATAATGAGTGATGTTGAGCATCTTTTCATGTGTTTGTTAGCCATCCGTATGTCTTCTTTGGAGAAATGTCTATTTAGTTCTTTGGCCCATTTTTTGATTGGGTCGTTTATTTTTCTGGAATTGAGCTGCAGAAGTTGCTTGTATATTTTTGAGATTAGTTGTTTGTCAGTTGCTTCATTTGCTATTATTTTCTCCCATTCAGAAGGCTGTCTTTTCACCTTGCTTATATTTTCCTTTGTTGTGCAGAAGCTTTTAATTTGTAAAAGAATGAAACTAGATCACTTTCTAACACCGTACACAAAAATAAACTCAAAATGGATTAAAGATCTAAATGTAAGATCAGAAACTATAAAACTCCTAGAGGAGAACATAGGCAAAACACTCTCAGACATAAATCACAGCAGGATCCTCTATGATCCACCTCCCAAAATTCTGGAAATAAAAGCAAAAATAAACAAATGGGATCTAATTAAAATTAAAAACATATGCATTTTAAATGTGCTTTTGTCACCTAAATGTGCATATTCACAATCGTGAGTACTTTTCTCAAGTACTAATATGTTAATAGCCTCAGAAGTCACGCTGTTACTTACAAGCCCTCTCTATCACTCACTTGTGTGCTGCATGCTCAGTCGCTCAGTCCTGTCTGACTCTCTGTGACCCTGAGGACCGTGGCCCACCAGGCTGCTCTGTCCATGGGACTTCCTAGGAAAGAATACTGGAGTGGGTTGCCATTTCCTTCTCCAGGGGATCTTCCTGATCCAGGGGTCTAACTGGTGGCTTCTGTGCCTCCTGCATTGGCAGGCGGATTCTTTTACCACTGAGTCACCTGGGAAGCCGTATCAGTCACTACTTGCTTAACTGAACTTGGGTATTGTAACCTTTTAATGTTCCTGCTGTTGGTATTTAGGTTTTATTTCTCTGTGGTTTTCTACTTCTCAGTTTGGGAAGAGAAGCTGTGAAGTGCTTTGCCATATCCATGTACACCTTTCAAATGGAAAATTCATAGGAAACAAATGAATATCTTAATGCTGTAGGCTGAGCCCTTTTTATAAAGAAAGGTAGGGGATTGAACATGAAAGACAATTTGGGGCTCCTTTTGTTCTTCTTTTATGTTTGCTTCTATCCACTCGGTTTTAATCTGTGGAACTCAAGGCTGCCTCAAGGGCATCAAATATTCGGTAAAGATAAACTGCCAATTCTTCACCTTCTGGGAAAGTTGTCAGGTAAGTGAACTGTCAACAGCAATTATTTTTTCTGATCTTAAGTAGATAATTAGCTCCGAACATTCCTTCTTTAACAATTCCCTCTCACAGTCAAGTGTACCCTCAAATCTATCCAATTAAGGTGAATCAAGAAAAGAATTCCCATATCCTATTTCTACAATTACTTTTAGATAGAATCATATTGTAACATATATGCTGTCTGAGCTATGATTTTGCAAAATATATTTTAATAACATCAATGGTCAGGTATTTATGCTAGAAATTTTATACTGTATTCATTCTTATAAGTACCCTTTTGACAGGAAAATTATTAATCTTATTTTACAGATGAGAAAACAAACTTAGAATGATTAAGTTCGTTGCCTAAATCACAGATCTTGTATGTGGTCAACCCTGGATTTGAATCCAGTTCTGCCTAATTCTAAAGATTTTTCTCACTAATATAATAAATACACTGCAGATCTTCCAGTTGGTTACGCTTATATGATAATATTATCTTGTTTATATTTCTCTCTCTCTCCTGATCCCAGTATGAAAGCTTCATAAGAACAGCGACCTGATCTTTCTTGTTTGTTACTGAGACCCAGGACCCAGAAAAGTTTCTGGTATATTGTGGCCACTCAGTAAATATTATTGCATGGAAATAATCATGAAAGGTTTTTTGGTTAATTTCAAACTAGATAGTTGTACAAGAAGAACTAGAAATGCCAAATGAGTGCTACAGGGGTGATCAGTGGGATATATTACCATAGGTTGGAAGCTATGACAATAGTATAAACTATAGACATCCAAAAAGGAGTGCATACAACTCAGGGATGAGTTCAAAATAATATCCTTGGAGGGATAAAAAACATGCTAGAAATTTTAATAAATTTTTTGTTTTAGATCATCTTTTTTCAATTTTGGTTTTCACATTTTATAATATATACAATATTGCAGTAATATATGTGGCATAATATACATAATACAGTAATATATAATAACATACAATAATATGGGCAGTAATGTAATATACACAGTATTATAATACTATACATACATGTGTGTATGCGGAGGTGGGTAGGTGCTTAAACATTTTTACTGCCAGCTGTGCTTGGAGAGCTGTGATCCAGAAGGAGAAATAAAAATATGGAGATATCAATATAATTCAGTGTTCTACCTGCTAATAGATGTCTAGACAAAGTACTTCAGGAAGAAAGATAAGGGAATGGCAAACACTTACTGATTTTGTCAAGACAGTGGTGGTGACACTGATGCACAGGTATGTTGGGGAAGGAGGTCAGAAAGTTGCACAGAGAAGATGACAATTTCCACATAATCCTGTGGCAAAGGCAGGTGAAATGGGAATTTTCAGGGACAGAGAACACTTGCACAGGTCCAGAGGTATAACTTTTAAAAAATTGACATATAGTTCATATGCAACATTGTGTTAGTTTCAAGTGTACAGTAAAGTGGTTCAGTTGTTTACATGTATATGTATGCAATGCAATGCAATTACTCTCTCAGTCCTGTTTGACTCTTTGTGATCCCATGGACTGTAGCCCACCAGGGTCCTCTGTCCATGGAATTCTCCAGGCAAGAATGCTGGAGTGGGTAACCATTCTGTTCTCCAGGGGATCTTCCCAAGACAGAGATTGAACTTGAGTCTCCCACAATGTAGGCAGACTCTTTACCATCTGAACCACCATGGAAACACACTATAAATATACATGTATATGTATCTATTCTTTTTCAGATTGTTTTCCATTATAGGTTATTACAAGATACTGAGAATACTTCCCTGTGCTATAGAGTATAACTTTCTTGATATGCTGCAGGCACTATAAAGCATATCTAGACTGCCTAAGCAGAGACCGTAGAATAGGCAGTAGAATGGGGATTACGTGCATGCTCAGTCGCTCAGCTGTATCTTACCCTTTGTGAGTATATGGACTGTAGCCTGCCAGGATCTGCTGTCCATGGAATTTTCCTGGCAAGAATGCTGGAGTGGGTTGCCATTCCCTTCTCCAGGGGATCTTCCTGACTTAGGGACTGAACCCAAGTCTCCTGCACTACAGGCAGATTCTTTACCATATGAGCCACCAGGGAAGCCTTGGCTTACATGTACCTGACATATAAAGGAGGAGAAGGCAATGGCACCCCACTCCAGTACTCTTGCCTGGAAAATCCCAAGGACAGAGGAGCCTGCTGTTTGCGGTCTATGGGGTCACACAGAGTTGGACACAACTGAGGCAACTTAGCAGCAGCAGCAGCAACATATAAAGGCACATTGAAGCTGAGTGCTCACGTATTAATAAGCTAGGTAGGGTGTATGGTAAAAAAAAACCAGAGCTCACTTAGTGAACTAGACTACAGGTAATAACATTCTGAACCCGGGTGACGACTACGGAGTGTGAAGAAGAAGATATCTTCAAGCGCTATACCAGGTGAAGGATTAAAGGGACAGTGGAGAAGACAGAGTTAAAGGTGACTTCCAGATTTCAATCTCGGATGAGGTTACTATAACATTGGCATATAAGGTCATCCTGAGGAGAGGAGGGCTTTTTTGTTTTTTAATTGGAGTATAGTTGCTTTACAATGTTGTGTTAGTTTCTGTTGTACAAAGAAGTGGAAGTAGATCAGCTATATGTATACATATAGTCACAGCCTCTTGTACCCCTCTCGCCCCCTTCACCCCCACCCCCACCCCACACTTCTAGGTCATCACGGAACACTAGGCTGAGCTCCCTGCGCTATAGAGCAGGTTCCCACTAGCTATCTGCTTCACACAGAGTGGTGTATATGTGTCAATGCTGCTCTCTAACTATGTCCACCCTCCTCCTCTCCCGCTGTGTCCAACATGTCCATTCTCTACTTAGGAGGGCAGTTTTTGGAGGTAAGATGATTTTGGATAAATGGCAAAGTAGAGCAGGGTCATCCATATGTAAATGGCCAATAGGGAACTGGAGATATGAGACGGGAACTCTCGAAGAAATCAGGGTAGGAACTGAAATTTGAGAACCATTCTCATTATTGGTTCATCAAACATTTATGGGCACATACTCTGCGAGGCACTATGCTAGATACTGGGGCTGACGCAGGAAAAAGACAGATGTCACACTTAGCCCTCAATATGCTTATCTTATACTCAACAGAGAGAGACAGACAATTAATGAGGAAAATGTTTGTACACAATTACAACTCATGATAAGTGTGTAGAGGAGCAAAATTTGTCACCCAAAATATCTCTTTGGCATGTGGATTATTTTCAGCTGAAAACAATCAAGACCCAAAAGACTCAGGAAGAACATGTGACCTTCCCCCTAATTGCCTTTAGAAGTAGAGGAAGTATTCTAGGCAGGGAGCTATCACCACAGATAACTACAGCATGAGCTAGGTTTGTAAGTGGGGAGAAACCTAGCAAAATCTGTTGGTTAAAATTCCTCTTTGTCCAACCCTCTCTGCTTGGCTCAGCAAGTATCTGTTGATTAAACATTTGCTTCTCCATTTCCATGTCAATTGCCTTCCCCCTACATATGAGGTCCTAAACCACTACCCTCAACACCCTCTTCTGTCTTTAGCTGAAGATTGCCTTTAAGGTGAGGGTTCCAGCCGTTCTGGCTCATAGCTCAGTTTCTTAGGCCTTTCTCATGTATAAATGTCATTAAACTTTTGAGTGATTTTCTGCTATTAATCGGTATCATGTCAATTTAACTCTTAGACCAGCCAGAAGAACATCGAAGGGTAGAGGAAAATTTCTTCCTCCTCGACAAGTGCTATGAAGGGTGGCCTGCTTGAGATTAGGTGATCAAAGAAAGCCTCTGAGGAAGTGGCAGTTAACCCAAGAGCTGATCAATGGGATAGGATCAGCTAGGCAGAGTAGAAAAAAGAACAATCTAGGAAGAGGGAACAAGCAGGTTTGGATGTGGGACACACCTTGGTGTGCTGTGGGACTAGAAAGAAACCCAGTGTGGGACTTCGCTGGTGGCCTAGTGGTTAAGACTCCGTGCTCCCAATGCAGGGGGCATGGGTTTTATCCCGAGTCTGTGATCAAACATGATCCAGCATGCCATGTAGCATGGCCAGAAAACAGTGTGACTTGGAGCTACTGAGCAAGGGACACAGTAGCACAGTATGAAGCTGGAGAGGAAGGCAGTAGCCAGATCATGGGGACCTTGAAAGCCACATAAAAAAACCTGACATTTTATTCTTCTTGGAGTAGGAAGTTATTGAAAGGTTTTAACTGTAGACAATAAAATGATCTATATTCCTTTGGGCTATAAAATACAGATAGTTAAAGCATCAAAAACAGGCCTTCTTGGAAGAAGAGAGAATAAACACAGAAATAAGAGGCTGAGGGCTGAGTCTTAAGGGCATGCCTTTCATTAGAATATGAAGGGAGAGAGAGGAGCCAGCCAAGAGGAAGAAGAGTGTTCAGAGAAGCAGGAAAGGTGTCATGGAAATCCATGAAAGAGAACGGTTCACCAAAGGGTCTGGTCAGCATTGTTAAATGCTGAAAAGATTGTGAGGAGGAATGAAGTCTGAAGAAAATGTCTATAGATTGAAGGAAACCATTTTGAAAGGGTAACTTCCATAGAGAACAATGAAGCTATAGGTAATTAAGTAGAAAACACACTTCTAAGAATACATTAGTCAGTGGAAGGATAAAATAAAATGATGTGTTTTAAAATGGGCAGAAGAACAGACTAGACATTTTTTCAAAGAATATACACAGATGGCTAACAGACACATAAAAAGATGCTCAACATTGCTAATTATTAAAGAAATGCAAATCCAAACAATGAATGGTTATCATCAAAAGGAGCACAAATGAACAAATGTTGGAGAGGATGTGGAGAGAAGGGAACCCTTGTGCACTGTTGGTGGGAATGTAAATTGGTACAGTCACTATGGAGAACAGTATAGAGGTTCCTCAGAAAACTAAAATTAGAACTACCATATCATCTAGTGATTCCACTCTAGGGCATATATCCAGAAAACCTGAAACCACTAATTCAAAAAGACACATACACCCCAATGTTCATAGCAACTCTATTTACAATAGCCAAGATATGAAAGCAACCTAAGTGTCGATCAACAGACTAATGGATAATGAAGATGTGGTGTGAAAGTGAAGTGAGTTGCTCAGTCGTGTCCGACTCTTTGCGACCCCGTGGACTGTAGTCTGCCAGGCTCCTCCGTCCATGGGATTCTCCAGGCAAGAGTACTAGAGTGGGTTGCCATTTCCTTCTCCAGGGGATCTTCTCTACCCAGGGATTGAACCCAGGTCTCCTGCATTGTGGGCAGACGCTTTAACCTCTGAGCCACCAGGGAAGCCTGAAGATGTGGTGTGTATATATATATATATATATATATATATATATATATATATACACACACACACATACATATCTATATATCTCTATATATCTATATAATTCACACACAATGGAATATTACTCAGCCATAAAAAGGAATGAAATTTTGCCTTTTGCAAGAATGTTGATGGACCTAGACAGTATTATGCTTAGTGAAATAAGTCAAAGAAAGACAAATACTGTATGTTATCCCTCATATGTGGAATCTAAAAAACAAAACAAATGAATGTATACAGGAAAACAGAAACCGACTCATAGATGTAGAAAACAAACTAGTGGTTACCAGTGGGAAAAGGAAAGAGGGAGGGGCAATATAGAGGTAGGTGATTAAGAGATACAAACTACTATGTATAAAGTAGATGAGCAAAAAAGGATGTATTGTATAGCACAGGGAATTATAGCCATTATTTTGTAACAACTTTAAATGGAGTACAATCTAGAAAAATACTGAATCATTGTGCTGTACCCCTGAAACTAATATGATATTGTAAATCAACTAAACTTCAATTTTTAAAAAACCCTTAAAAAACAAAATGAAGGGTAGAATTAGCAAGTTCAAGCAACGGTCTTTTCAGCCTAGTGGAGATATGTGGGAGGCTGGATTTGGGTGCAGCCTAAGAGAAGGGCAGGGATAGTGGGAGAGGTGAAAGGAGGAAAATGAAAATGTTTGAAAAACGCTTGAAATATTAGCAGATAATTCAGAGGCCAAGAGCCTGGAGCATATTGAAAGAGATGTGGCCAAGATCACAGGTGCTAGTGTTAAGTTTTAAAGGAAGATTCTCTTTCCTCCAAGACGGGTGAGAGAGTAGATATAGTTTCAGAGAAACTTTGAAGTGAAGGGGGCAGAAAGTTTAGGAGTTCACGATAGCTGACACTGATTTTTCAATCAAAATTAACAACACACACTGATGTATTATAAATGTCAATAAAATAAAGTCTGTTTCAAGGAAGGAAACTTGGGTTATCTTGTTTGCTTTATTTTGTTTCTGATATTCCCTGCAGTATCTAATGGTATCTTGTACATGGTAGGTGCTCAATTAACAGAGGTTGGTTGTTTGATATATCTATTCTCAAGGAATTTACAACTGGGAACAACCAAAATATATATGCAATATATGGTAATTTCCAAAAGAGTGACTCTGCTAATAAATATTGTGGGATTTAAAAAGAAGGAAGTGTACTTGTAGACTGAGCTGATGTGGTAATGTTTCATACAGAAGGGGAGTTGTTATCTGAATCTTAATAATTGCCTAGGATTTAAATGTGGGCCTTCCCTCATGGCTAAGATGGTAAAGAATCTGCCTGCAATGCAGGAGACCTGAGTTCAATCCCTTGGTTGGGAAGATCCCCTGGAGAAGGAAATGGCAACCCACTCCAGTATCCTTGCCTGGAAAATCCCTTGAAAGGGGGAGCCTGGCAGAGCTCCATGGGGTCGCAAAGAGTCCGACAGGACTGAGCGACTAACATTAGGATTTAAATGCAGATTTTGTAAAAACAAAACAAATCTAGAGGGGAGCATTTTCTATGTCAGGTCTTGGATAGTGAACTTACAGCGAATTGGAAAGATCTGACCACTTTAGGAAATATGGGAGAAAATCAGCCAGAGGTTATTCAAGACGTAGCTGAGATTTAAAAACAGAGGGGACAAAGGGATTTGAACCTGTGTCAGGAGGCTGGGAGTTTAGGAGTCTTTTGTTTTGGAGATCATCCTGCCAAATTAAATGTGAAATTAGGCATTTCAGTCTAATTTGGAATGAAAGTCAGGAAACTTCATTCTATTGTCATTTCCAGATTCATCCTTGTCAAGTCAAGATATAATTCTGTTATTACCCTGCTCAAAAATTCTCAATGGTTCCCTAATGCCTACACAATTAATATATAGACTCAGTGGCCTAGCACTGAAAGGAATTCACAAGTAAGGTTCCAAGTATTTCCAGGCTTGTTTCCAGTTATACCATATACACACCACATACCCTTGCCAATTCAACTAGGAGCTGTTTCCTGATCATGCTATGTGTGTCCTGTCTCTATTCCTCTTCCCATGATACTAACTCCACACCTACCTTGATGTGTGTCAAAACCTTATCCCCCTTTAAAGACCTATTTCCCATGCCAGCACCTCCTCTATAAAATCTGTCCTACTCCTTCCCACCAGGGAGATTTTCTCTCTTCTGTTAATTCCCATAGCATTTGCGAACTCATATAAACATATAATGGATCTTATATTGTAGTTACTTGTAAGGTCACTTAATTCCTCATCTTCTAAATTTCATATTACTTGGTGACAGGATCTAGATACTGTTCATTTTTTATTCCCTTTTGAACCTAGCATAAACAGTTCTTGACTCAGACTGATGAAGAATTAGAGTGAGGCATTGGAAAAGACTCTGATGCTGGGAGGGGTTGGGGGCAGGAGGAGAAGGGGACGGCAGAAGATGAGATGGCTGGATGGCATCACCGACTTGATGGACGTAAGTTTGAGTGAACTCCGGGAGTTGGTGATGGACAGGGAGGCCTGGCGTGCTGCAATTCATGGGGTCGCGAAGAGTCGGACACGACTGAGCGACTGAACTGAACTGAGGGGTGGATGTAGCTGGGAAAGCATCAGTGAAAGTTGTCCCTAATAAGAGCTATCTCAACCTTTGTCTTGGTGATTTCTCTGAAATTTAGACTCATTGACTCTTTAGTGTTAATTTTTGATGTGCTAAATTTTGACACATGCTAGTCATTCTCATTATCACTATTTATAAGCAGTGTAGCGATTTTCTATTGGAGCACTAACAGATCTTATGATCATTTTTGAGTTATAAGTATACTGAGCAAATCGTGTACGAAGTAATATTTGTCATATGATATATGGAGGCAGCATAATAGAGTGGAAAGAGGGAACGCTTTGAATTTCACTGAACTTCACTTTGGATCCTTGCTGTTTTGTTTAATAGTTATGTGTAGTTCTGTTGCTTGCTTAACATTTTTTTTTTTCTGGTCAGCTGATTTTCCTTGTAGCAAATTACTTCTTTCCTGTTATTATTCCATGGGGCTTGAGGTATGGCTAACAATCCTCCCCATCCTCCTCTGCACTTCCAAAGGAAGACATGGGACATAGGTCTCGCCAATCGCCATATCCCTTCTCTCTGGCTAATGCCATACTGATGAGACTCAACTGGGAAAAATGAAATCCTCTGTCTGTTGAGAAAATGGGATGTATGACTGAAACTAATGGTTGTCCGTCACCTCTCTATAACCAGGATCAAGTTTGTCTAAGAACAAAGCAAATGTGGAGAATAGCAGAGCTCAGTGACTGAGATAAGTGAATGAGAGGTGATGACATAATTCAGCTTCTGGATCTGGCTATGCGTGTATTTGTGCTAAATTGTTTCAGTTGTGTCCGACTCTTTGTGACTGTATCCCGCCAGGCTCGGCTGTCTAACGAATCTCCAGGCAAGAATGCTGGAGTGGCTTGCCATGCCCTCCTCCGGCAGATCTTTCTGACCCAGGGATCGAACCCGCATCTCCTGCATCTTGTGCATTGGCAAGTAGGTTATTTACCAATAGAGCCACCTGGGAAGCCTGGATGTGGCTCTAGGCAAAGGCACACACCCCCTTCCTTCTTTATCCTCTACTCCCTTAGACTTTGGGAATAGGAATAGGAACATCGCTCAGCCGTGCCCGACTCTTTGCGACCCCATGGACTGTAGCCTACCAGGCTCCTCTGTCCATGGGATTTTCCAGGCAATAGTACTGGAGTAGATTGCCATTTCCTTCTTCAGCGGATCTTCCTGACCCAGGGATCGAACCCAGGTCTCCTGCATTGTAGAGAGACGCTTTACCGTATGAGCCACCAGGGAAGTTACATGAATTAATGAACAACTTGTTTATTCCTTAAGTCAATTTGAGTTTATTTTACTTGTAATCAACTAATAATAAATAGATATATCACATGACCTTGGGCAAGTTATTCACAATCTCTCTGAGGCTCAGGTCATCTTCCACCTATAAAAGGGGAAGAATCCTGTTAACTATCACACTCGGAATATTAGGAAGTTCAACTGGATGTGAAATATAAGGGAGAGCATTTTGACAACTATAAATGTTTGTAAAAAAGAGGATAGGTATTACAGTCTTTCATCCAAGGGGGGAAAAAAAACATATTGTTTACTATGATTATGTTTTCTTTAAAAAACAAAGAAACATTATTCATTTGACCAATATAGACAATGGAAATGCAAAAGCTTATGCCCAAAGTGTTACAGTTAAATATCTCACCACAGGATTTCTCTTTGATGACGAAAATCACAGATTTTTTTTTTTTTATTTTTTAGCACAGAACATGAAAACCTATTTATTATTCCACCTAGAATATAGAATATGCAACAGCTAGCATTTAACTTTAAGGCTGGTTCTTAAAAGCCTGCATAAAAGTTTTGAAATAAAGATTTGTTGCTGTCTCATATCCTCCACATTTTCAACTTTTCACTTTGAGTATAGGTTGTAAATACGTTGTTAGAGCAAAGCATTTAATGGCAAAATTCAACCTTGGAACATCGCATTAGTCATTCAAAGCAGACATATTTGAAAACTGGTTCAAATACTGTTTCTACCACTTCTTTCCTCCTACTCCTTTTCTTATATAACATATTATCTTTGAACCAGACACTTAAAAAATATTCTGAAAAAGTTAATGCAATTACCAATGAAGCCTAATTTATAACCTGGCACCTTCAGGACCTAGAAGCAGCTGCATTATTTAAATGTTTCAATGATAGGGAAAAATTTGCTTGTGAGATTGGCTATGTAGGTGTGGGAAGGATGGAGAACCTATGTATGAACCATGAACCTACTTTGGGTCTTAGAAATCTATCCTGAAGTTTTCAAACCCAAGGACTGCATGTTTAATTTTCATTTGTTTTGTAGTAAAGGACTGACATGAAGATATAAGTGGTGCTTGCAAAATTCTATTTTAAGGGCCAGAGATGAGCTAGCACAGCAGAATAATATTTAGAAAGTAAGCATGGGGAGTTTAAACAATTGTCTTCTTTATGTTAGAAAGATGGTCTTGCTCTTAATTTTTTCCATCCACTTTCACTGGATGCTAAGAAATGCAATATCTTCAGGAGGAAAACCGGTCTGTGTGCCACAGTATTCTATGCAAATGAACCCTGTAATGAATAAAAAAAAACCCATCACTCATGCATCTATGAATATAGTTTCTTATATTTGATATAGAGCCTGATGTACCATCCTTTTCTTTTTCCCCTTGACATCTGTGAAGTATATACCAGCATCTTAAAAAAAAATCCAGAAGGTGCTTTCCTCTTAATACAGGTGTGAGGAAAGCAAATATATTAACTCAGTATTCACCAGGAGTTTTTCTTTTACTATATATAATTTGATAGAATCCAGAAACATTTTGTTCTTTCCAAATGAATCCACCAATGGGTAAGAAAGGTTTTGACACATTCTTCAATACCAGAAGAATATAAAATAATCAAAAAATAATAGCATCTCTCTGTGGATCCCTGTTCAGACTGAAACATATCTTTCCACATGGAGCCATGGAAGTGTGGCTTTTTAAGGTAGTGTCAATAAACAGATAAAGCTCCTTATCCTGCATGCAGTTGTTCTGATTGCTTCATATCCAGCAACCACATCCTTTTTATAAAAGAGGTGTATACTGACTGTAATGATGATGAAGCTGAGCATGAGAAAGCTCATCATCATTTAAGATGAACTTATCACCTCAGAACCAAGATGTGGTAGACACAGGATTGAAAAGTCAGTCTGAAAAGAATATGGCAAGTTGGTTTGACATCTCAGTGTTCTTAACCACTGCGTTGTCTTACCTCTCAAGCAAAAAGCGACTTACTATTTTAGCAGAGTGCCTTTTCTACAACAAAATACCAACTTTTACTCTTAGAAGTAGTCATGCAAGATCCCCTCACCTCCACCTCTCTTGCCGATTCCCATATTTCTCTACCTTCTGCCACGAACAACAGTAATGATTTTTCAGGGCGACCATCAAAGGACAATGAATGTCAACGTTTTCAAAATATGAGAACTAATCTTGAGAGAAGGAAGAGAGCACTTGTTCAAGGTCAGATAACCAATTGGAAACAGTACAAGTACCAGCACAAATCTGCTTGTTCATTCCAGTGCTATCTCTAAAGAGAAAACAAAATCTCACAACACAGTGGGTAGTTTCTTATCCATGACAGGCTAGTCATCTATATCTATACAGATATATATCTATTATGAGGTCAATTTAATAAATGAGGATTCAAACACACCTGGAGCATCAGAGCATTGTTTAAGTACAATATTAATCTCAAAGGTATCAAACTATCTTGTTCCGAACCTAACGCTGGAGTTTTCTCCTCCAAACATGTTCCTTCCGTGTTGCTCCCTATTTCGGGAAGTAGTTACTTATCACTCTCAGGGCACAGAGAGCAGAAGGAGATCTGGGTTCTCAGAACCTGGCATCTTGGAGCAGGGTCCATACAGAGCTGGCACGGAGATTATCAAGGAGGGGACGCAACAGCCTCAGTGAAGGGCCATTTTGAGGAAGGTTTGGACTGGAAGCAAACTGGAAGGAGTCTGGCCTTCTCTCCTGGCCGCCCCTCAGCTTTCCTTGAGCGCCCCCTAGTCTCAGCGTCTAGTGGGGCATCAGCGGCAAATGAAGCAGCGAGACCGTTGTTTGCAGTGCCAGCCGCAGCAGCATCCGAAGGCATCAAAGGAGAACAAGAAGGTGAGTGTGAGAGGCTATAACTTAATACCTGCAGCTTAATAACTGGCACAAAGGATTGTAGTGAAAAGACACGTTTCTTTCCGTTCCTGCACCCCTGCACCTTCATTAACATGTTTGTACCCATCCTCCAGATGAAAGCGGAAGGAACAATTGTTTCTATGGAAGGTGCTTAGCCGCTTTAGTCACGTCCGACTCTGCGACCCCATGGACTGACTGTAGCCGGCCAGGCTCCTTTATCTATGAAATTCTGTAGGCAAGAATACTGGAGTGGGTTGCCATTTCCTTCTCCAGGGGAATCTTCCCAACCCAAGATGGAATCCACCATATCTCCTGCATTGGCAGGCGGATTCTTTACCACTAGCGCCACTAGTGTTTTATCTTTTTTTTTTTTAAATTGAAGTATAGTTGGTTTACAATTTTGTGTTAGTTTCAGGTGTACAGCAAAGTGAGTCATATATATATATTCTTTTTTGATCTTATCTTTTAAATTCCCTTGCCTGATCTTCAGATCTCTTGGCCTAATGGAGTTCTGGCTTCCATCATGCTATTGAAACTACTCTAATAGCTTTTTATAACTCTTTCTTTGCTAAATCCAGTGCTCATTTTAATTTTCTTTGGTATGCAGTATTGTTGACAATTTCCTCCTTAAAACTCTGTCTGAAGCACAGTATCTCTTTTTGTTTCTTTCTGTCCAGTGCCACCTTTTTCTCTGCTTTCCCCACCCCTCTATCCCCCTTCCCCCACAAGGCTTGGTGCTCTTTGGAGTTCTGGCTGAGATTCCTTTCTGTTTTCACCTTTTTTGGAGGGGGCGGGAGTGATTTTACCCAGTCCTCCAATTTTAGCTGCAACCTATACATCAATGGGTCTCTATCTGTTTTGGTCACCCAGACTTATTTTGTGAAATCTGGTTGCATCTGTCTCTCTCTTGAATGGTTCTGCCTGAATGACCCATTGACATCTCAGATCTAAAATGTACAGAACAAAACTCATTATCTTCTCTCCATGAAACCTCTTCTTCTTTCTGCATTCTCTTTCTTAAATTAACAATATCAGTGCCTATTAAATCACCCTAGCTAAAAACATGCAGTCATATATATCAGTGCTCTCACTGCTCAGTTGCTCAGTTGTGTCCTACTCTTTGCTGCCCCACGAACTGTAGCCTGCCAGGCTCCTCTGTCCATGCAACTGTACAGGCAAGGATACTGTAGTGGCTTGCCATTTCCTTCTCCAAGGGATCTTCCCAACCCAGGGATCCAACCTGGGTCTACTGCATTGGCAGGCAGAGTCTTTACCACTGTGCCACCTGAGAAGCCCATATCATCCACATCTTCTTTATTGGAAGAATAAGTATCTTCTTCATCCATTCATCTGGTGGTTGACATTTAGGTTATTGTCTGTGTCATCTCCCTCTTCCTCTGTCTGAGTAAACTCCTAGTAATCCTGTGAGACCTAGCTCAACTAACCTAATTGTGTGGAGTCTTCCTGGACTCATCCAGAAAAAGTTTCCTTTCCAGTATTTCTTTTTCACTTTGCATTTACTTGTATTAGCATTCATCCCTTTGGATTGCACTTATTCATTTATATCTCTGTCTCCCACACCACACCTATGGGCTCTCCAATGGCCAAAGGCCTTGTTTTAATCATCTTTGTATATATAATACCTGGCATACAGCCAGGAACATTATAGAAACTTAAAAAGCATTTGTTAAGTGAATGAATAAATGAATTGATTCTTGTGTACAAGGGAAAACCCTCTGGGAAGAAGTTGTAACCTCACCTCACCCAACTTTTCTACTCAAGAAAGCATATTGGAAAGAAAGTGAATGAGGATAATTATGAATTGGCTAAACAAATCACTTACAGACTTTCCTCTTAAAAATATTATTGGAACATATTACTTGTAGCACACCTCAAAACTAATTTGAGATATAATGATGTATCATAATTCCGCAGTTGAGGATGGCTCTAAAAAGCCAGGGAAGTGCTCTTCCTGTTTCTCTGAAAATGTAGAACAGGAACAGGAACATGACTCAGTCGTGTCCGACTCTTTGCGACCCCATTGACTGTAGCCTACCAGGCTCCTCTGTCCACGGGATATTCCAGGCAATAGTACTGGAGTGGATTGCCATTTCCTTCTCCAGCGGATCTTCCTGACCCAGGGATCGAACCCGGGTCTCCCGCATTGTAGACAGACGCTTTACCATCTAAGCCACCAGGGAAGTCCCAAATACAAAGGTTATATAGTCAGGACCCTGCCTATAGTGAAGTGAAGTGAGCTCGCTCAGTTGTGTCCAACTCTTTGCAACCCCATGAACTGTAGCCCACCAGGCTCTTCCATCCATGGGATTCTCCAGGCAAGAATACTGGAGTGGGTTGCCATTTCCTTCTCCAGGGGAACTTCCCGACCCAGGGATCCAACCTGGGTCTCCCGCATTGCGGGCAGGCGCTTTAGCCTCTGAGCCAACGGGGAAGATGTAGAGGTAGTGTTTTATTAGATTTGGAATTAAGCCTTACACGTTCCTTTTTAAACTTTTTTGGTCATGCTTTAATGTTTTGCACATGCACACACCCTGGAGCTTTTGATGATGGGTTCATTTTATAAATGTAGTGCATATATCAGTGCCCTTTCTAATAAATGCAGCCCTTCAGGTCAGCACTCAGGTGTACTGCAAGGGTGTTGGTATTCTATTTCTTGCTATACTTGTCCTGTGTGTAAACAGCATTTTTGCCCTTCTAGGGTCGTCATTGCAGGTCCCTCAGAAGATCATTTAATTTTTCAAAGAAATAATGAAAATAACAAGGCTTTTTTTTTGGTTAAGAGAATTTAAGGGAAGTGTTTATAAGGTTTTGATCTGTGTTGAGAGGCTCCACTGGCTCTTTAAACTCTAAATTCTGCAATTTTATGATGAAACTCTTGCTCTGGGATAAAGGGAAAACAGATAATTTCTTCTTCTATTTTACTTACTTATTCTTCAAAATTAATTTTTTGAAGTATAGTTGATTTACAATGTTATATTAATTTCTGTTTTATAGCAAAGTGATTCAGTTATCAATATATATATTTTTCATGTTCCTTTTTATTATAGTTTAGTATAAGATGCTGAATGTAGTTTCCTATGCTATGTAGTAGGACCTTGTTTTATTTCTTCTTAAAGGAGAAACTGAGTCAACTAGACATGGCATAGAGAGTGCAGTCTTTGATTATTTTCACCTGTCCCTATAGAAAGTGAGACTCTGGCAGTACAATGCCCTCATCACGCCTCTTACAGTGTTCACAAATAGTGAGAATTTAAGCATTTTGCATTCTCACTGAAGTATATTCATACAGCAGATTCTGAACCTCGAATCCTTTTGGTTTCTGGGAAGTGAGACTCCTTTCTTGAAGAGAAGCCTCTTTTTCCTGTGCTAGTTTATGGGTGTGAGAGGACACAGGCAAACCGTCTCTGGGTTTTTCTGATGTTATTCAGAAGGCTCTTAGAAAACTCACCTTGTTTCTTAAGGAAAAAAGTAAGAAAGTCAAGGATCTGTATGGAAATAAACAACCTGGAAAGATAAAACTCAGAGTCCCTTTCAAAAGAGGGAGGGGTAGCACACGATATTAAAGCAATTGTTTTTTTCTTTTTCCTCCCTGAGAGAAGGCTGAAAGATGTCACCGAGTTTAATTAGGTCTTTGTATAATCAATCACCTCATTGTGCCCTATTTTTGGAACTCTTAGGCTAAGTGCAATTTCTCTCCTGTTAATAGGAACCATGCACAAGCAGGTGAGATTAGGAAGCACTTTGCTCTGACAAGTCTGAAAAACACTGGACAGGACAAATAGTGGTCCATGTAAGTACCATTTAAGGAACCTTGGGCTGGAGCTCCCACACAAATTCAGCCCACAGGGAAAGGTCAGCAAAGGTGGGAAAACTACAGATCACACCTGCCATCTGATTATCAGGATTCCACCAAAGGAAGCTTAGAATCTTCCCTTCGGCAGTCTGATAAGGGCATAGCATTTGTGTTACATGATTTTATTGGGTACTGTGTGGAAGCTTAATAGACTTATTGCACTGAGAAAATGAAGGAAATAGCTTCAATTTCACTATCCTAAAAAATATGATTTTTCCCAGCTTATTGTGGATATGGTGCAGGGTCTATGTTATGGGCATCTGCTGTTACTGCAGCAAGGAAAGCTCCTCATGATGAAGTCAGTACGTTGGCATCAGTGAAGCGTGCACGTGTCTATCAGGTTTGGTATTCATCTCTGATGGCTTTCGGAAGCCAGAGAGCTCTTTTCAAGTCTAAACATTTTGTAAATGTTCTGCCTTTGACACTGCTGACCTTCTTAGCCCCCTTCTTGGTGTCCATATAGATCAGTGATCACGCTGACAATCTCATTTTGAGGACAGAGGAAAAGAATTATTACCAACCAGTGTGTCTTTTGACCTTCCCAGACATACATAATGAAATGACTAGATTTCTCGGTACAGAAGAAATAAGAAAATTGGAGTGGCCTTTTTTCCTCTAGTTGTGTCCTGTTAAGGGCATATTGCTTATTTAAAACATTAACATTAGATATTGCCCCTGGGAAGAAAAGCAGAGGGAAAGTTAGAATTTGGTACCTTCCAGCTCTGCAGTGCCTTACTAGGTTAGTATGAAGAAGCTATAAAAAGAAAGAGCTGTCTTACTGTGGTTCATGGGTAACCTGTTGGTGAATCAGTCTCCCTTTCCTTAGAAGTATTTCTTTAGTATGTCATGGTTCACAGGACATGAAGAAGTAGGGATTAGTTCATTATATATATATATTTTTTTCTCATTTTGATTTTCTTATTTTTCCTTTTCTCTCTTTCCAGTATCTTCTTCTGCATCCCCTCAGCTTTTGGCATTCTTCATGTCACCTCCGACTGTGTTCACGTGGGCATGGCTGGCTCATAATTTTAAATGACTAGTGCTAGGTGGATAAGCAAGTAGATTCTCTGTCCTGTGGCCTTCACTCCAAGCAGTAATGTTTTCAGTGCTTATCCTTAGATTATTTTTCATTATCCTTATTTTTTGCAACCTATCTGAACTTCTCTGGCCTACCCAAATCTCTCAGCTTAGAAATCCCTGAAGACCTGGCTATTCTTTAAAATTTTAATTCTTATTTTTAGTTAAGTGGGAACTACATGGGCTTCTGTGGTGGCTCAGAGAGTAAAGAATCTGCCTGCAATGCGGGAGGCCTGGGTTCGATCCCTGGGTTGGGAAGATTCCTTGAGGAGGGCCTGGCAACGCATTCCAGTATTCTTGCCTGGAGAATCCCTGTGGACAGAAGAGCTTGGTGGGCTACGGTGCATGGGGTCACAAAGAGTCAGACCCGACTGAGCGACTAAGCACAGCACACAGCACAGGGACTACATATGTCTTCTGGTAGATAAGTATTTTTAATTCCACTATTTTGAAAGAAACAATGTATTGTAGAGGAAGGGGCATTGAGCTCGATGTGTGTGTGGTAAGTCACTTCAGGTGTGTCCGACTCTGCAAACATATGGTCTGTCCCTTGTCCATAGCATTCTCCGGGCAAGAATCCTGGAGTAGGTTGCCATGCTCTTCTTCAGGGAATCTTCTGGATCCAGGGATTGAACCCATGTCTCTTATGACTCCTGCACTGGTAAGCAGATTCTTTACCACTAGTGCCACCTGGGACGCCCATTGACCTGGGAACCAGTGCTAACTTAGCTGTTAACTACCCATGTGACTTGGGTAACATTAGTTCAGCTCAATTGCTGAGTCATGTCTGACTCTTTGCAACTCAGTGGACTGCTGCACACCAGGCTTCCCTGTCCATGACCAACTCCTGGAGCTTGTTCAAACTCATGTCCATTGAGTGCTGCCCTCAATATGCCAGCAAATTTGGAAAACGCATCAGTGGCCACAAGACTGGGTAAGCTTAGAGTAGTCACTAATTTCGATCAGTCTCCGTTTCCTTATATAAAAAGAAATATCCACATCAGTCTGTGTGGTTTTTAAATTCACATTCAATAGATAATTTACAATGTCAGAAATTTATCTTTCTTTCACACAGATTGCATCTGAAATGTGAAATTCGGTGCATGTCAGAGAGAGTAGAGTATGTACTGGACAGGAGCAATTAGATATTCAAGCAGGAAATAGGTTGTGTGTGTTGTGTGTTTGTGTGTGTGTGCATGCAAAACTGCATGTACAAATGCACTATAATGCCTTTAAAAATGATGTTGTTTTTTCATATTATATGAATAACACATGTTCTGTTTTGGTTATTTCTTCGTCTTCACAACCCCAAAACTTAGTGCCTTAAACAGCAACATTTTATTTATCATCTTTTTGTGAATAATTTGGCCTCAAATGGATGTTTCTTCTGGTTCATGTACTGAGACTTCAGTCATCTTAGCCTTCACTGGGTTAGAGAATCTGAGATGGCTCCACTTCCATGCCCTGGAGGGCGTGGCTGCAAGGCTGGACTCACCTAGGACACTGACGAAGTTGAGCCTCTTCTCTCCATGTAACCTTGGCTTTTCTCTCCATTTGTGATCTCTTTTTTCAGTTTCTCCATGAGTTTTCTACATGGTGGCTTACAGCTCCCAAAAGCACAAAAATGGAAGCTTTTAGGACTTTCTAAATCTTAGACTTTGTAATTTACACCCTGCCTCTACTGCTTTATTCTTTGGTTAGAAATAGTTACCCAGCCAGCCAAGATTCACAGGCATAGTTCTCTGAGGACCATCTTAGGAGATAAGCTATTTTATGCTCTTTATTTTAAAAAGAAGTTTGGAAAATACAGAAAATTGTAAATAAGAAAATAAAATTTATCCATGAATATTTTAAGATTTATTATGAAAAAAATTACAAAATAATATGCACCCTATAATACCACTTTGGATTAAAAATGTGTGCAGGTGCATATAAGCAAAAAAACCTTCAAGAAGAAAACCAAGAGATGACCCAGAGAGATGTTATGGGGAGGGAGGTGGGAGGGGGGTTCATGTTTGGGAACGCATGTAAGAATTAAAGATTTTAAAATTAAAAAAATAAAAAACTAAAAAAGAAAAAAAAATAGTTGTTTTTGTTTTGTGGAGTTATGAATGATCATTAGCTTCATATTTTTATTTATCTCTATTTTCTAACATTTCAATAATGCATGTGCATTACTTATATAAAACATGGAATCAATTTAAGTCCCACCATCCATTGATAACCACTATTAATATTTGGTGGATTTCTTCCTACTCATTAAACGTTCTTTGAAACATGATTTTGCTTGTTATATTATGTTTTACTATATAGAGGTATTATGATTTATTTAATCATTTCCCCACTGCTGCACATTTAGTTTGTTTATTTATTTATGTATTTGTGTATTGTTATTTTAAACAATATGATGAGCATTTTGTTACATATTTGACTGTATCCTTTATACTTTTCTTACATTAAAGAAGTGAAGTTTTGGGGAGAAGGAATATAAATTTTCAAATCTTTCAATAAATGTTGCCACACTACTTTCCAGAAAGTTATAAAAATTTGTTCTACTGTTTCATTGGCTCTGGTAGAAGCCCTAATCTGAATCAGGACCAATAATTGTTGTTGTTGTTCAGTCACTAAGTTGAGTCTGATTCTTTGTGACCCCATGGACTGTAGCATGTCAGTCTCCTCTGTCCTCCACTATCTCCCAGAGTTTGCTCAAATTCATGTCCATTGAGTCATTGGTGCAAATAGTTGTAGGTTAATTGAAAAAATTAAGGTAGGGAAAAAATATATATATGTGTGTGTGTGTGTATGTTTATTAATATATACAATACATGTATGTACACACGCATTGTAACATTTTTATTTTAACTTAAGACTTGTTGATATGTGCGTGTTCATTTGTTAGCCTTCTGCTTTATGGACAAGGATTTTTCTTTGAATATGCTTCCACTTACTCGATTTCACTTCTGTTTAGTGGTATGCTGATACACATTTGACAACCAACTCTCTGGAAAAAGAATAGCCCTGACTGTTGTGTTGATGCTTTCTGTGGTGTAAATACTCCCATTGCGTTCACTTTTAAGCTACTACCATGGCACTGAAAGTAGAATTGAAAAGAAATGTGTAGTGGTAGAGCATTACATTATATTTCCACTCTACAACAAGAGTACGTGTAAGTAAACTGAAGAATATAGATAACTGTAAAGTGTAAAATATAGGAAATGACTGATCTTCAGTATTTAATAAGTTTGTTTTAAAATGTAATTTACTTAAATCTAAGTTTGTATCACTTAAATCTAAGTTATTAATGATGACAATGTTTAACAACAGGCCCACCAAATCACTGAAAACTTGATAATTGGCCTTGTGAGCCAGTCCCAGCTGGCTCTTGCATACTACTGGTTTTGTCTTTCACTAAAACCACAGCATAATGCATCCTCTATGATTTCCAGTTTTGGTTTCTTTGAAGTAAAAGAGCAATTTAAAAAACACTTGTTATGAAATTTGAGTGTGGAGTCCTTCTGAATGTTTCTGACTCCTGTTCTCAACCAATCTTTTATGACTGTTTCACCCTCATCTAATTTGACACCTTTTATTTTATTTACAAGAAAACCTTTAAAAAGTAATTTATCTTCATTGAATTGCAATTTAATTTTCATGGAAATAAATCTTTTTTTTTCTCTTTGCATGTGTATACTATGATCACCATTTTATATAATATGCAAAGTAGACCTGGCATCAACAAGCTTGTGAATAATTAATAATACTGGCTTTTGGTGAATGTATAACTCAATTGGTGGGAGCCTAATTGCCCAGGTATCCACAACCATGAGAGTTTCCTGGTTATGTGTATTCAGCATGCTATGCGAATGGAGATGAGTTAGGCAAGTGCTGTATTTTGTACCTTGTTTCTATTATCTGAAGGACAGTTCTTTAGTGAAATACCTGATAATGAGATGGATAATGCAGATTTCTACTCTGTTCCTTTCAGGGAGAATTTATTTTACTGATTTGCTCATGCTGTTTCCCCCATGATCAAAAGGAATGATTTTTGAGGGCGTTAATGGGGCTTCCCAAGTGGTGCAGTGGTAAAGAATCTACCTGCCAATGCAGGAGATGCAGGTTTGATCACTGGGTCAGGAAGATCTCCTGGAGAAGGAAATGGCAACCCATTCCAGTATTCTTGCCTGGGAAATCCTATGGACAGAAGATCCTGGCAGGCTGCAGTCCATGGGGTCACAAAGAATTGGACATGACTGAGCACCACCATCCACCCCTGAGCAGAGTCACAGGGAAGGTGTGTTGAGGCAAATAGGCCCAGGAAACAATCACATCTCTGGTTCTATGCTCTCAGGGTCATTTCCACTGGGTTCTAGCCAACTGAGTTAATGAAGCTCTTAACATTATATTTCTCTTGACATTTGTTTCTTCTTCTACTTTATATTCCACTGAAGTGGTTATTAAGTCAAACAATGTGAGAGGTAGGATGGTCCTCATAGAGCAACTCCAATTCCCTCATTTTTTGAATTTCTCTTCAGCAATCCTACTTTGGGGCGTATATGCAGACAAAACCATAATTTGAAAAGATACGTGCACTCCTTTGTTAGTTTTAGAACTATTTATGATACCCAAGACATGGGAAACAACCTAAATGTCCATTGACAGATAAATGGATAAAGATGATGTACTATCTATTGATCTCTCCATCCAATGGAATATTACTCAGTCATGAAAATAATGAAATAATGCCATTTGCAGCTACATGGACAAACCTGAAGATTATCATACTAAGTGAAGTAATTCAGAAAGTGAAAGACAAATACACATGATATCAGTTATATGTGCAATCAAGTCTAAAATATGATACAAATGAACCCTTTTCCTATCTACCAAATTGGTACAGACTCACAGATATAGAGAATAGACCTGTGGTTGCCAAGGGGAAGGGGTTGGGGAGAGGGATGATTGGGAGTTTGGGATTAGCAGATGAAAAGTATTTTATATAGAATGGATAAACAACAAAGTCCTAATGTATAACACAGGGAAATATATTCAATATCCTATAACTAACCATAATGGGAAAGAAATAACACAGAATTTCTCTCAAACTCTGTTCTGGGTCCATGCTTCTGTTATGTTAATGTGTGTATTTTAGGAACTTAGAGTTGTTTGCTAACAAAGACTGTCCTGCAGATGACCAGCATTTTGTGTTATGTATGTATCTGGATGGTACCCTCAAATGTGTGCATGGATAATTGAGGATACTAATAGATAAGACACTGGAGAAGAATCTCCAGAGGTACTTATTAGGAACCTTGTTATCATGTTAGAAAGGTAAACAAGACTCCACTAAGTAAAAAAGTCAAGAGATATTTGTGAAACTTTCAGATTTCCTCTCAGTGTCAAGGTAGCCAAATGGCCAAAGGCAATCAGAAAGGTTAGTGACTATTCCTTTGTTTTAAGTAATTGTTGCCAGAGATGCCATTTCCTTCTTGGCTGGAGACTTCTTCATGACCTTCATAAAAGAGGTTTTAGAATTGTTAGGACTTGAAGCATGCTCTTTGTGTCTGTGTTACATACTTCTGTGATGCTTGCATTTTTTTCCTTTGCTAACTTTATCAGGCCAGAGAACTAATTTCCATCCAGTCAAAAAAAAAAAAATTATAGGCCATAGGCATTTCAAAGTGTTGACTTTAATAATAAATTTCAACTGTTTCATCCATCAATGCTATTAAAATTCATCTTCTTTCCAGGATCAGTATTTTAGAATTAGCTCAATAAGTTTGAACATTTTATCCTTTGACTTTTCCATACACAATTGCTAATTCAGTCTTATCTTTATTCATGTCATTCTCCCCACCAGCTATTTTTTTTCCTTATTAGTCATTCTTTTTAATTTTTGACAGTCAGGATTCTTTCAGAGTGAACCTGAAGTAAAGGTAAAGTTTTAGTACAGCTTAAAGGATTAGTCTAACCACTCTATGATACAGTCACAAGGTAACATAAAAAGTCATCCAGGCCCCTGCAGTGTTTGTGAGAGTAAATGCTCCCTGTTTATAGCCAGGGAGGCTTGCCAAGGGCAGCATTCCTCAGGACTAAGAAACTGGGGAAGAGACAGCCATTTGGGATGGCCTAATTGTGAGTCTCTTGAGACAAATTACTTTATCTTATTCAATCCTGTGGCTTTGAGGGTGTCAGAGTTACTTATCTACCAAGTCCCATAGTTACCAAGAAGCAGTGCCAGGATTCAAACTTGATTCTTTCAGGTGTTACATTCATCTTGTTTTTCAATTTACAGTTACTGTGACCCTGCTAAGTAGCTTTAGTCGTGTCCGACTCTGTGCAACCCCAGAGATGGCAGCCCACCAGGCTCCCCCGTCCCTAGGATTCTCCAGTCAAGAACACTGGAGTGGGTTGCTGTGACCCTAGTAGAGAGGAAATGCTGCTTTGTGCTGCTTTGATCTGATTGTTTGATTTTGTAAAAGCAGATTTGCAAGTTTTCTTTATAATGACTCAGACATTCCATTGGAGGTCTAGGCAAGATTGGTACCTGGGAGTCATAGGTCTGTTCATCTGCCCCATCTACTGAATAAGCCCTGATATCCAGAAACTGGTCTGATGCTCTCAGCTAGGTCTTATTGAGGCAGGAGTTAGATTTCTCCATTTCCCCCGACCCCTGATCCCCCCCAACCCCACTCCCCCGCCCCCAGTAAAGCAGTTGGAGATTCATTCCCTATTGACCAAGCGAAACTCCAAGACAAGAATAGCAGAACAGTTAAGGGAGGAGGCTGGGCCCTGCTCAGGCCACATGTTTCTCAAAATCAGGAGACCTCCCCGACTACACATGCATGGGAAAAGGCTCATTGGAGGCTCTACCCATATGCCTTTTTGGTAAAATCCATCTTTGCTAAGAGATTGCTGTGCACACATGGGAGGATCCTGAGATACACCAAATATGAACTGTGAACTAGGAAATTAAAATGATTGGCCAAAGGAAATGTGGAAGAAATGCCCCATAAAAGTAATTCAAACCGCCACGAGGGTGTGACTCAGGGAGTTTCCCTCTGAGTCTGTCCATGTGTATTTCCGCATGTACTGTACTCTTTTCTTTCCTAGTAAATACTTTACTTGCTTTGCTACTTTCTGTCTTTGTCGAAATTCTTTTCTGGAAAGCCGAAGGGCCAGGGCTCTTGTCACTGACCACTGGTCTAGTGCCTAGGATCTGGTGCTTTCACCACCACGACCCAGCCTCAATCTCTGGCCTGGAACCCAAGCCCTGCACCAAGCTGATGCAGGCCAGGGCCACCCGAGTTCATTATGTATACTACTTCAACTTGGACTGTGACTAACAGCTATATCTCATTCTGCTGTTGGAGAACATCACAGGACATGAACACCAATACGAGACAAAGTCACTTGGAGACGGTAATGGAGTGAGAATAAAACAAGGTCGCTGTGCAGTCCACACAACCCCAAATGCCTCTGTCTCTCTCAGCTACAATGAGCGATATTTATTAACCAATTACAGTTAACTCTTTAAAAAAAGATTTATTTGGCTGTGCCAGGTCTTAGTTGCAGCTCGCAGATCTTCAGTCTTCTTTGCAGCATACAAGATCTTTAGTTGTAGCATATGAATTCTTAGTTGTGGCATGTGGTATCTAATTCCCAGCCAAGGAAGTAACCCAGGCCCCCTGCATTGGTAGCGCAGAATCTCAGACATTGAACTGCCAGCGAAGTTCTGCCACTTCCAGTTAACTCTTGAACACCATGAGCTTGAACTGCATGGGTCCACTTATATGCAGATTCTTCTCCAATAAATATGTACTCCATGAAACACCAGGTGGTCCAGTGGTAGAAAATCTGACTTCCAATGCAGGGGATGCTGATTCGATCCCTGGTTGGGGAACTAAGATCCCGCATGCCGTGGGACAACTAAGCCTGTGTGCCACAACCAAGACCTGATACAACCAAATACATTTTTTTAAAAATGTACTCTAGTGCTATGTAATGTGCATGGGTTGACTCTGAGGATACAGAATCCTGGACATGGAGGACTTGCTGTATAGTTATATGTGGGTTTTTGACCACACGGGGGCGGTGCCCCTAAACTCTACACGGTTCAAGGGTCACATGTATAGACTTAACTTCATCCAGCCTGCTTCAGTTCAGTTCAATTCAGTAGCTCAGTCGTGTCAGATTCTTTGGGACCCCATGAATCGCAGCACGCCAGGCCTCCCTGTCCATCCCCAACTCCCGGAGTTCACTCAGACTCACGTCCATTGAGTCAGTGATGCCATCGAGTCAGTGATGCCATCCAGCCATCTCATGCTGGGTCGTCCCCTTCTCCTCCTGCCCCCAATCCCTCCCAGCATCAGAGTCTTTTCCAATGAGTCAACACTTCGCATGAGGTGGCCAAAGTACTGGAGTATCAGCGTTAGCATCATTCCTGCCAAAGAACACCCAGGGCTGATCTTCAGAATGGATTGGTTGGATCTTCTTGCAGTCCCAGGGACTCTCAAGAGTCTTCTCCAACACCACAGTTCAAAAGCATCAATTCTTCGGCGCTCAGCCTTCTTCACAGTCCAGCCTTTTCTCCCATCCATACATGACCACTGGAAAACCATAGCCTCGACTAGATGGACCTCAGTCAGCAAAGTAATGTCTCTGCTTTTGAATATGCTATCTAGGTTGGTCATAACTTTTCTTCCAAGGAGTAAGCGTCTTTTAATTTCATGGCTGCAATCACCATCTGCAGTGATTTTGGAGCCCCCCAAAATAAAGTCTGACACTGTTTCCACTGTTTCCCCATCTATTTCCCATGAAGTGATGGGACCAGATGCCATGATCTTCATTTTCTGAATGTTGAGCTTTAAGCCAACTTTTTCGCTCTCCTCTTTCACTTTCATCAGGAGGCTTTTTAGTTCCTCTTCACTTTCTGCCATAAGGGTGGTGTCATCTGCATATCTGAGATTATTGATATTTCTCCCGGCAATCTTGATTCCAGCTTGTGTTTCTTCCAGTCCAGCATTTCTCATGATGTACTCTGCATAGAAGTTAAATAAGCAGGGTGACAATATACAGCCTTGACATACTCCTTTTCCTATTTGGAACCAGTCTGTTGTTCTGTGTCCAGTTCTAACTGTTGCTTCCTTACCTGCATATTGGTTTCTCAAGAGGCAGGTCAAATGGTCTGGTATTCCCCTCTCTTCAGAATTCTCCACAGTTTATTGTGATCCACACAGTCAAAGGCTTTGGCATAGTCAATAAAGCAGAAAGAGATGTTTTTCTGGAACTCTCTTGCTTTTTCGATGATCCAGCAGATGTTGGCAATTTGATCTCTGGTTCCTCTGCCTTTTCTGAAACCAGCTTGAACATCAGGAAGTTCACAGTTCATGTATTGCTGAAGCCTAGCTTGGAGAATTTTGAGCATTACTTTACTAGCATGTGAGAAGTGTGCAATTGTGCGGTAGTTTGAGCATTCTTTGGCATTGCTTTTCTTTGGGATTGGAATGAAAACTGACCTTTTCCAGTCCTGTGACCACTGCTGAATTTTCCAAATTTGCTGGCATATTGAGTGCAGCACTTTCACAGCATCATCTTTCAGGATTTGAAATAGCTCCACTGGAATTCCATCACCTCCACTAGCTTTGTTCATAGTGATGCTTTCTAAGGCCCACTTGACTTCACATTCCAGGATGTCTGGCTCTAGATGAGTGATCACACCATCATGATTATCTGTTTCGTGAAGATCTTTTTTGTACAGTTCTTCTGTGTATTCTTGCCACCTCTTCTTAATATCGTCTGCTTCTGTTAGGTCCATACCATTTCTGTCCTTTATCGAGCCCATCTTTGCATGAAATGTTCCCTTGGTATCTCTAATTTTCTTGAAGAGATCTCTAGTCTTTCCCATTCTGTTGTTTTCCTCTATTTCTTTGCATTGATCACTTAAGAAGGCTTTCTTATCTCTTCTTTCTATTCTTTGGAACTCTGCCTTGAGATGCTTATATCTTTCCTTTTCTTCTTTGTTTTTCACCTCTCTTCTTTTCACAGCTATTTGTAAGGCTTCCCCAGACAGCCATTTTGCTTTTTTGCATTTCTTTTCCATGGGGATGGTCTTGATCCCTGTCTCCTGTACAATGTCATGAACCTCATTCCATGGTTCATCAGGCACTCTATCTATCAGATCTAGGCCCTTAAATCTATTCCTCACTTCCACAGTATAATCATAAGGGATTTGATTTAGGTCATACTGAATGGTCTAGCGGTTTTCCCTACTACTACAACTAAGTCGCTTCAGTTGTGTCCAACTCTGTGCGACCCTGTAGATGGCATCCCACTAGGCTCCTCTGTCCTTGGGATTCTCCAGGCAAGAATACTGGAGTGAGTTGCCATTTCCTTCTCCAAGTGGTTTTCCCTACCTTCCTCAATTTAAGTCTGAATTTGGTAATAAGGAGTTCATGATCTGAGCCACAGTCAGCTCCTGGTCTTGATTTTGTTGACTGTATAGTATAGAGCTTCTCCATCGTTGGCTGCAAAGAATATAATCAATCTGATTTCGATGTTGACCATCTGGTGATGTCCATGTGTAGAGTCGTCTCTCCATCCTGCTTACACTATTGATAAGATTTCTTGATACACCCAGTCATAGAATTGTCTTGCTTTCTGATTGCTTCTAATCTAGAGGGAACTTCTGCTTCCTAAGACTTTCCCTTACTTTGCACATCCTAATCCCCAATTGTGTAATATGTTCTTTCTAACATCCTCTTCCTGAGATGTTCCCTTTGCTCTGTGTTCTGCACCATGCCAAGTAATGTGCCCAACTTGTTCAACACACAAGTGTGTTTTTGGTGGCCTTTTATTGAATAGAATTGACCCTAGGCTCTCAGGATATACAGGGACTGTTTGGCAGCCTACCTCCTGCTTGGA